>NC_066557.1:9546707-9599207 GCF_024679095.1 Eriocheir sinensis
CCTTCCTTTCTTTCCCTTCCTTTTATTCTCCCCTTCTCCTCCTGTATCCCTTCCCCTCCCTTCCCTTTCACTTTCTCTGCAATCCCATTTCTTTAACTTTCCCCTTCCCCTCCTTTCTTTCTCTTCCTTTTATTCTCCCCTTCTCCTCCTTTATCCCTTCCCCTCCCTTCCCTTTCACTTTCTTTGCAATCCCATTTCTTTAACTTTCCTTTCCTCTCTTCTTTCCCCTTCACTTCCTTTCTTTCCCTTCCCTTCCTTTCTTTCCCTTCCTTTTACTCTCCCTTTCTCCTCCTCTATCCCTTCCCCTCTCTTCCTCATTCTCTCACCTTCCCCTTCACTTTCTTTTCCCTTCCTTTCCTCTCTCCTTTCCCTTCACCTCCTTTCTTTCCCTTCCTTTTACTCTCCCCTTCTCCTCCTCTATCCCTTCCCCTCTCTTCCTCATTCCCTCGCCTTCCCCTTCACTTTCTTTTCCCTTCCTTTCCTCTCTCCTTTCCCTTCACCTCCTTTCTTTCCCTTCCTTTTACTCTCCCTTTCTCCTCCTCTATCCCTTCCCCTCCCTTCCTCACGCCTTTCCTTTTACTTTCTTTCCCTTCCTATTCCTTTTCCCTTCCTTTCTGCTCTCCTTCCCTTTCCCATCCCCTCCCCTTCTACTCCCCTTCCCTTCCTTTCCCTTTCATTTTCCTTCCCATTCCTTTCCTCTCCCTTTCCTTTCCTTTTCCTTTCCCTTCTGTTCCTTTTCCTCTCCCCCTCCCTTTCTCCTTCCCTTCCTTACCCCTTCCTTTCCCTATCCCCTTCCCTTCTATTCCCCATCCTTTAACTCTGCCTTCCCCTTCTTCCTCCCTTTTTTTTTTTTACTTTCCTTCTGCTCCCCTCCCCTTCCCCTCCCTTCCCCTTCCCCTTCCCTTCCCCTCCCCTCTCCTCCTTCCCCTTACATAGCATCAGTAAGGGGAGGAATGTGGCCTTGAGCTCATGTCCTTAATCCCTCTTCCCCTCCCCTCCCCTCCCCTCCCCTCCCCTCCCCATCACCCCCCCCCATCACTCACATACTCACACACGAGGTCAATATACACTCAACCCTCACCCACTGACCTGTGTCCTTGCCCCCCACTCCCCTTCCTCCCCCCTCCTCACCCCTCCCACTTTCCCCTCTTCCTCACTCCCTCATTTTCCTCCTTATTATCCTCCCCTCAGCTTTCCCTTTCCTTTCCGTCATCTTTTCCTCTTTTCCTCATCTTTTCATCTCTTTCCCCTTATCTTCTCCCTTACCCTTCCCTTCCCTTCATCTTCCCCTCATCTTCCCCTCATCTTCTCTCCCTTTTCTTTCCCATCACCTTCCCTTTTCCTCATTTCTTCACCTCTTTCCCCTTATCTTCTCCCTTACCCCTCTCTTCATCTTCCCCTCATCTTCCCTCTTCTTACTCTCCTAATCTCCCCCTTCCCCTTCCCTTCTTCCCTCTCCCTCTTCTCTTTGCTTTCCCCTCATATTCTAGTTTCCTCATCTCGCCTTTTCCTTCCTTCCACTGTTTCCCCTCTTTTTCATCTCACTTTCCCCTCTCCCTTCTCCCTCTCTCCTACATCCCGTCATCTTCTTCCCCTCTTCCTCACCCATTCACTTTTCCTTTCACTCTTGGATTCTCACCTTCCCATCTCTTACCTTTCCTTTTCCTTCCCATCACTTTTACTCCTCTCTCTCACCTCCCCATCTCTTCCTTACCATCATCATCATCTATCTTTCCTCTTGCTTTCCTCCCCTTCCTTCCTTCCTTTCCTTCCCCTCACTTTCTTCCGTTTCCAATTCTCCTTATCTTCCTCACCCCTTTCCTTCCTCCTCCATATCTCCTCATCTTTCTCTCCCCCTCTCTCTCCTCTTCCTCCCTTCTCCTCCCTTTCTCCTAACCTTACACAATGACAAACAGGGAGTCTACAGGAGGTCAATCAGTCAGCCTGAATTGCATGGTAAAAAGGGGGGAGGGGGTAAAGAGGGGGAGGGGGTGAAAGGGGAAGGAAAGGGAGGTAAAGGGATAGGAGAGGGAAGGAGAGGGGAGATAAATGGGGGAGGGGAGGTAAAGAGGGAGGGAAAGGGGGAGGGGGGAGATAAAGGGGGAGGGAGGGGGGTTAAGAGGGGGAGGGAGGGAAGGCACAGCTATTTGTAATCATTCTTGACAATTTTCTTATTTCTTTATTTTGTTTTTTTCTTTATTCTTTCTTTCTTATTTTTTTATTCTGGTTTTCTTAATCTTTATCTTTCTTTTCCTATCTTTCTTTTCTATCTCTCTTTTCTCTCTCTCTTTCTATCTCTCTTTTCTCTCTCTCTCTTTTTTCCTATCTTTCTTTTCTATCTTTCTTTCTATCTCTCTTTTCTTTTCTCTCTTTTTTCCTATCTTTCTTTTCTATCTTTCTTTCTATCTCTCTTTTCTTTTCTCTCTCTTTTCCTATCTTTCTTTTCTATCTCTCTTTTCTTTTCTCTCTCTCTTTTCCTATCTTTCTTTTCTCTCTCCCTTTCTTTTCCTATCCTTTCTTTTCCTATCTTTCTTTTCTTAACTCTATTTTTATCGTTTATTTCTTTCTTATTCCTTTCTCTATTTCTTTTACTATCTTTATATTTCTTCCTCTATCTTTATTATCCTTCCTCTATCTTTCTTTTTCATTCATTCTTATCTCATTCTTCCCTTCAACTCTCTCTCTCTCTCTCTCTCTCTCTCTCTCTCTCTCTCTCTCTCTCTCTCTCTCTCTCTCTCTCGCTGACTAACTCCTCTACCTTTACCAAGACATCAATTTCTCCTCCTCCTCCTCCTCCTCCTCCTCTTCCTCCTCTTCCTCCTCCTCCTCCTCCTCCTTCCACTACCTGCCTCTCAGCACAGTACTTACGCAAAACCACCTAATTATCTTTATCTTCCAAGGTGACACACAAAGAAAGCGAAAGAAAGAAAATAAAGAAAAAGAAAAGAAAGAGAAGGAGAAAAGATAGAAAGATAGTCTCCCTTAACTTCCTTTTCTTTCCTTCCTATCTTTCTTTCCTCTTTTCTTTCCTCTTTCTTCAGTTCCTTTTCTTTTCCTTTTAATTCTTTTTCTTAATTTCCATTCCCGTTTCACTTTTATGCGTTATTTTCTACCCCTTTCCATTTTTCCCATTTCTACCTCTTTTTTTTCTTCTTTTCTCTCTCTTCTCCCCTCTTCCTTTTCCTCGTCTACCATCTTCTTTTTTCCTCTTTAATCCTTTCATTTTCTTTTCTTTAATATTATCCTATTTCTTTTTTATTTCCCTCTCTCTCTCTCTCTCTCTCTCTCTCTCTCTCTCTCTCTCTCTCTCTCTCTCTCTCTCTCTCTCTCTCTCTCTCCTTTTCTCTTCTCTTATAATATCCATGACATTCCTATCATCTTCTAATTATCTTCGTTTATTCCTTTCTCCCTCTTCTTTTCTCCTTCTTTCACTTCTTCTTCCTCTCTTCCTCTTCCTTTTCTCTACTCTCCCTTCTTCCCTTCCCTAATCCCTCCCTTCCTCTCTTCTTCTCCTTTATCTTCCTGTCCCTTTCTTTCCCTTTCATCCTTTCCCTGCAATTCTTTACCCTCCTCTCCCTTCCTCCCTTCCTCTCCCTTTCTACCTTTTGCTCCCTTCTCCCCACTCAAGGGTGATTACAGGGAGAAAAATTTGCCAGTTTGTCGTTTAGGCTAAGTATGATAAAGGGAGGAAGGGAGGGAGAGAGAGGGGAAAGAGGAGAAAGGGAGGGAGGAAGGGAAGGAAAGAAGGGAGGGAGGAAGGAAGGGAGGGAGAGAGAAGGGAAAGAGGAGAAAGGGAAGGAAGGAAGGAAGGAAGGAAGGAGTGAGGAAATTTTTTAGGTCTGAACGAAATGGACGTATGTTGAGGAGGAGGAGGAGGAGGAGGTGGAGGAGGAGGAGGAGGAGGAGGAGGAGGAGGAAGAATTGATAAGGAGACCTACATACATTTCCCTTCATAACACACACACACACACACACACACACACACACACACACACACACACGATTACATACCTGGTTAACGAAGGAGGCCGATCGGGAGGATGAGGAGGAGGAGGAGGAGGAGGAGGGTCAGGGGGTATTGGGGTGATGGGGTGCTAGGAAGGGGAGGGGAGGGGAGGTGAGTGGGGTGAAGGGGGGAGGGGGGAGGGGGGTTAATTGTCGGCGTCTTCAATCTGAAAAGGGAGAGAATGGAGTGAGTCTCTCTCTCTCTCTCTCTCTCTCTCTCTCTCTCTCTCTCTCTCTCTCTCTCTCTCTCTCTCTCTCTCTCTCTCTCCATCCATTTCTTTGTATTCATTCATTCATTTTCATAATTTTTTTACATTTTCTTTATATATTTTTTTCACTTTTTTCATATATTTTGCTTCTTTTCTAATATCGCTCTTCCAGGATCATGTTTTTGTCTTATATTTTTCATTGTTAATACCCTCCTCCTCCTCCTCCTCCTCCTCCCCTTGCTCTTGTTTCTCCTCCTCCTCCTCGACCCCTCCAATTTCTTTGAACTGCAAACCAACTCAAGAACAAGAAGTATCGGTCTATTCATTCAAGCGAGGCAATATAGCACAGACAGGGCACGAGTCTCTTCTCAAAGCGAGTCTTGCGTAACTGGAACAATCTTTCAGAAATACCGAGCAGTAAGTCCAAATTCTGTCAACTCCTTAGAAAATTGCACTGATCGTTTCTTCACTGCGTCAGGAGTGAAATGAACATGGAGGTGCTTTCATGTGCTCTACGGGCACCACGCGGCCGTCCAGCAGATCAGAGCGTGCAACCTCGTAATGACCTAATAGACTTCCTGTTGCCTGGATTTCCATGTTTCATTATCTTCCTAACTCCGCGTCATTGCAAGAAAAACAACTTAATGACCGGAGGAAAAACAGAACACAGGTGAGAAGTCATTACCTGTGGACTGATTAAGGCTGACCCACCTGTCTTATGACCCAATAGACTTCCTGTTGCCTGCATTTCCATGTTTCAATATTTCCTCCTCCTCCTCCTGCTTTTCATCTTCTTCCTCTGTCACATCCTTTTTCCTTCTAAAACAACAACAACAACAAAGAAAAGAGCCCCTCATTATCTTCCTAACTCCGCGTCATTACAAGAAAAACAACTTAATGACCGGAGGAAAAACAGAACACAGGTGAGAAGTCATTACCTGTGGACTGATTAAGGCTGACCCACCTGTCTTATCACCTGCTGCCCGTCTGGTGTCGATGCGTGGGTGTTTGTGTTGTGTGCGTGTATCTGTTTGTTTCTTTGTGTTTGTTTTTGTTTGGTTATCTGTTTGTTTATTCGTTTGTTTTTCGCTTGTTTTGTTTTTTCACTTATTGGTTGACTGATTTTCGATTTTTTTTTGTTTCTTCATTTATTTACCTTCCAACTTTCTTTCTCTCTCTCTCTCTCTCTCTCTCTCTCTCTCTCTCTCTCTCTCTCTCTCTCTCTCTCTCTCTCTCTCTCTCTCTCTCTCTCTCTCAATCATTTTTTTTTTGTCTTCTTTTCCATTTCCATTTTCCATTTCCCTTCCCTCTTTTCCTCCATAATTCTCCCTCCTTCCTACTTTCCATTTTCCTCTCTTCTTTTCCGATCGTTCTTTCTTTTCTTCACTTCATTTCTTCTTTAATTAGTTTTTTTCTTCCCTGTTTCTCTTTCACTTCCTTTTCTTCCTCCTTTTCTTTCTTTCCTTCTTTTCATTTCTTTTCCAGTTCCTTATTTTCCCCATTACTTCTTTCCTTCTCTCTTTCACTTTCTTTCCTCCATCTTCCTTTTCTTCTTTCCTTTGCTTCTTCACTTCCATTCCTTTTCTTTCAATATTTTTATCATTCTTCTATCTTTTCTTTCACTTTCTTTCCTCCTTCCTTTTCTTCTCTCATTCTATCATTTCTTCTTTATTTTCACTTTTATTCTTTAACTTATTTTCTTTCTCTATTCCCGGTCTCTCATTTTTCTTTAACCATTTCTTTCTTTACTTCTTTCCTTTTCTCCTCCACTTCTATTCCTCTTTCCCCATTATTTCTCTCATTCTCCCTTTTTCATTTTCTTCTCTCATTCCTTCTTTTCCACTTAATCTTCACTTTCTTAATACAAAATTCAGCTCGTGTCTCCAGCAACTTCGTACCTTCATTATCCTCCTAAAATTTATATCATCTTCGTGAATTCCGGTGAGTAATTATTTTTTTTCTGAGCAAATTGTTGTGAGTTAATTCTTTCTTTCTTCCTTCTCTCGTAACGATTATCTGACCATATCATTATTTCCATTAGTATTCCATTCAGGATGTGTGTGTGTGTGTGTGTGTGTGTGTGTGTGTGTGTGTGTGTGTGTGTGTGTGTGTGTGTGTGTGTGTTTAATAATTCCTCGCGACACCTCGTTTTAATTACTTTGTCTTCGTCGTTATTTTCTTCCTTTTTTTTTCATCATTAATGTGTTCATATCACGAGACAACACCATCAGAGAACACACACACACACACACACACACACACACACACACACACACACACACACACACACACACCAACACACCTTTATCGAGGGCGGGGGGTGAGCGCGTCCCCCCCTGCCCCCTAAGTGAGCCGCGGTGTGGGGGGTGTCCGTGAAGGCGCCGCCCCCCTCCAAGTGTGCCAGGGCGCGGCGCAGGTCACTCAGGTACACGCGGCCGGGCCCCTCCAGCAGCACCTGTACGGAGGGAGGGGGAGAGGGGGGAGAGGGGTTACCTGGGAAAACTGCACCTGGCCAGTAATTGATTAAAGCGAAGTTCTGATGTACGCGTCTATTCTTAGTATCCTTCGTGTTTTATTAGAAGAAGTTGATGTTGCATTCTTCAGAAGTAGGCAATATATTTGAGAGTCTTATAATAGTTTGATAATGTGTCTCTTGTTAATAGTACTCGATAATACATTTGATAATAGTCTGATAATTTTGGAGTTTAGGAGTTTGATAATTCTTTAGTTATGGGTAATGTACTTGAGATGTCTTACACTGCATTTTATAATAGTTTGATAATGTGTCTCTTAGTTTGATAATTCTTTAGTAGCGGGTAATATACTTGATGTTTTACAATGAATTTTATAATAGTTTGATAATGTCTCTTGTTAATAGTACTCGATAATACATTTGATAGTAGTTTGATAATTTAGGAGTTTAGGAGTTTGATAATTCTTTAGTAATGGGTAATATACTTGACATGTCTTACACTGCATTTTATAACAGTCTGATAATGTGTCTCTTGTTAATAGTACTCGATAATACATTTGATAATAGTTTGATAATTTAGGAGTTTAGGAGTTTGATAATTCTTTAGTTATGGGTAATGTACTTGAGATGTCCTACACTGCATTTTATAATAGTTTGATAATGTGTCTCTTGCTATACTTGATAATACATTTGATAATTGTCTGATAATTTAGGAGTTTAGGAGTTTGATAATTCTTTAGTAGCGGGTAATATACTTGATGTTTTACAATGAATTTTATAATAGTCTGATAATGTGTCTCTTGTTAATAGTACTCGATAATGCATTTGATAGTAGTTTGATAATTTAGGAGTTTAGTAGTTTGATAATACTTTAATGGAAGGCAATAAAGTTATGTCTTACGATGCATCTTATAATAGTGTCTGATATAATATGTCTTGTTAATAGCACTCGATAATACATCCACCCGGTGAGTGCTTAGTTCAACGTTTTGCTATTTACATTTGATTTTCGTACTTTTTTTAACGTTTTTTTTTTAATAGTTGATGATATTTTTTTATTACAAGTACTTCATGTGTCTTATAATGCCTTTTCTTAGAGTGTTTGACAATACATATCTTATTAGCGTTATTATGTCTTATTAGTATTCAATAACATGTCTTTTCCATAAGTTTTGATATCGTATTTTTACACAGCGTTTTTCTGGGGAGGTTCTTGCAAATACTACCCGTCAAGCTTTTTCATTTCCTCCCTACGTATTTTTTATTGTTTATTGATATTCTTTGATAACTGTCTCTTCCCAATATTATTTCGTTTGCTTATTATAATTTTAACTATCTGTATCCATGTATATATATTTTTTGTAACCCTGTATCCATTCCTCAGTACTACCCTTTTTGTCAAGGATATCAAAGTATTTCAAAGTTATCTCCTTATCTTTCTTTCTCTAAATTAGTATATTCTTCTTCCTCCACATCAATCTCTCTTTCTTATCACCTCGACGTCACATTCTTCAGCTTTCCTTTTTTTTTTTTTTCGGGTCAAACTGGCAATTACGTTTTTATTATTCATGTCACGAGTTTTCTTCCTTCCTTCTCCTGTCTCGCGTCTCACTCATCCGCGTCACGCATTCCTCAGCACTTATTCGCTTATTATGTTTTTTTTCTTCATATCCGCTTCTTCATGCACGCGAGGAAAAGACAGACAGACAGGTACATAGACAGACAGAGAGGCAGACAGACAGACATAGAGAAAGAGACAGACATAAGTACACAGACACAGACAGATAAAGAGAGAAAGACAGAAAAAGACAGATACAAACAGACATACAGAGAGACAGACAGACAGGCACACAGACAGATAGACAGACAGGCACACAGACAGAAAGACAGACAGGCAGACAGACAGACAGACAGGCACACAGACAGACAGACAGAGAGAAAGAGAGACAGACAGAAAAAGACAGATACAAACAGACATATAGAGAGACAGAGAAAGCTAAACAGAGACAGAAAAATACAAACAAACACAAAAAGAAATTCAAAACAACACAAAATAAACAGGAATAATAAAGATAAGGAGGAGGAGGAGGAGGAGGAGGAGGAGGAGGAAGAGGAGGAGGAAAAAAGATGGTGAAAGAAAAGAAGATGAAGAAAATGGTGGACTTATAAAAACAATATAAACCGAAGAAATAATAATAATAATAATAATAATAATAATAATAATAATAATAATAATAATAATAATAATAATAATAATGATAATAACTGCAGTAAAAATGATAACACACGGAAATAATAGACGAAAATTGAGGAAATAAGAAATAATGAGAGAGAAAGAAATTAAAAAAAGGAGACGAAAAGATAGACACGAAAAAGAAACACACACACACACACACACACACACACACACACACACACACACACACACACACACACACACACACACACTTCATTTCTTCTTTACTTTGTTTTCTTTCTTCCTTGTTTCTCTTTCGCTTCCTTTTATTCCTCCTTTTCTTTCTTTCCTTCTCTTCATTTCCTCTCCACTTCCTTCTCTTCCCCAGACTTCTTTCTTTCTCTCTTTCACTTTCCCCCACACCTATTTTGTCTTGTTTTTTTTTTCCTTGCTCTTGAACTGTTTCCTTCGCTGTAAAACTAAATAAACAAATAAACAGCGTCCCCTTCCCACCCTCACACAATTCCCAACCACTCCCACATTATCCCTACACACACACACAACCCCATACACACATATACTCCCCCACCCTACACATACATCAACCCTCACTTAACTGGCTGCTCCTTCGGCCACCTCTTCGGATTCTTTACGGGAGCAGCGAGTAGCGGGCTTTTTCTTTTATTGTTTCCTTTTTTTGTGTGCCCTTGTGCTGTCTCCTTTGATGTAAAAAAAACAAAAAACAAAAAAAAACATCCTCATTCCTCCCTCCCCCCAACTGTCTCCTCACCTTGGTTACCTGCTCGTAGTCCGTCGCCAGCATCGCCCACGGCCTGATGAGCGCCAGCAGGGCCACGCACACCTGTCTGAGAGTCTCCTGCCGCCAGCCGTCCAGGAAAAGCATGTCCCACACCCACAGCGACGCCCGCACGCTCACCACGCCCACGAACGCCTGGAACGACACGCAGGGAAAAAAAAGTACAGTTGGGGCGGTGCTCATCCTTGGCTCATCTCGATTCTCCTGTAACATTGGCCCTTGGGGGAATGAGTGTGGGTTGGGGGAGTATATGTGTGTATGGGGTTGGGTGTGTGGGGGTATAATGTGGGAGTGGTGGGGTATTGTGTGGGGGATATGTGTGTGGGGGTGGGAAGGGGTTGTTATTTATTTGGGCCAAAGTTAGGGAGTTTAGTGTGTATGGGGTTGTGTGTGGGGGGGGGGGAATATGGGAGTGGTGGGGTATTGTGTGGGGGATATGTGTGGGGGGGTGGGAAGGGGTTGTTATTTATTTGGGAAAAAGTTAGGGAGTTTAGTGTGTATGGGGTTGTGTGGGGGGGGAATATGGGAGTGGTGGGGAATTGCGTGGGGGGGATATGTGTGTGGGGGTGGGGAGGGAATGTTATTTATTTGGGCCAAAGTTAGGGAGTTTAGTGTGTATGGGGTTGTGTGGGGGGGGGAATATGGGTGGGGGGTGGGGATATGTGTGTGGGGGTGGGGAGGGAATGTTATTTATTTGGGCCAAAGTTAGGGAGTTTAGTGTGTATGGGGTTGTGTGGGGGGGGGAATATGGGAGTGGTGGGGTGTTGTGTGGGGGATATGTGTGGGGGTGGGCAGGGGATTTTCTCTCACCTGCACCAACCACTTTCTTATGAACAGCTCCAGTGCTCCAAACACCTCCCTGGCGGCCGAGGGGAGGGAGCGGCTGCCCCCCCCTCGGCCCCCCTCTGTCAGCTGTCCGTAGAGCTTGGCCGAAGCCTTCCCGTCCCTCAGCAGAACCTCCGGCGGGAAGAGCTAAAGGTGAACGGAAGGTGGACAGGTAGATAAACAGGTGGGTAAGTAGATAGCTCAGTAGACAGGTGCCGAGGTAGTTATGGAGATGGGTGAATAGATAGAGGTGGATGAGTATACTTAGATGTTTGTGGATGAATACTAATAGACAAGTAGACAGCCAGAGAGGTGTAGATAGATGAGAAAGATATGAAGGAATAAAGGAACAGAAATAGATAAAAAAAAACTACAACAAAACATTCAATTAAAATTCAACAAAATATTCAATCAAGCCTTCAAATACAACAACAACAACAACAACAACAACAACAACAACAACAACAACAACTACTATTACTACTTCTACTATTACTACTACTACTACTACTGCTACTACTTCTACAACAATAGCAATAATAATAATAATAATAATAATAATAATAATAATGAAATAGTATAGAAAAAAAAACAATATCACTAATCATACTAGGAATATCAATCATCACCATCATCACCATCATCATCATCTTCACCATCACTCACCTTCACATTCAACTTCTCCACCTGTGCGGGCTCCAGACAGGTGTTGAGGTGGGCCAGGTAAGCCTCGTCCGGCCCCAGCGCCGCCACCACCGCCGCCGCCACCCCGAACACCTCCGCCGCCCCCAACAAGCAGTGACGGGTGAGCAGCTCCCCCCACACCCCAACACGCATCACCTCTGCCTCTGGGGGGTGAGGGGGGGGTGATGGTGAGTGGGGAGAGGGGAAGGAGAGAAAGGAGGAAAAAGGGGGAGGGGTAGAGAGATAAAGAAGGTAAGGTAGGTTAACAGGGGGAGGTAAAGGGAGAAGGGGAGGTTAGGGAGGTTGAGGGGGAGGATAAGGGGAAGGGAAAGTTAAAGGGAAGAAAAGGAGGTAGAAGAAGGGCAGTTTAGGGTGAAAGGGAAAGTCCCCCTCGTCTTCCCCTTCCTCCTCCTCCCTGTGGTGGTTGAGGACGATTCCCATCACCCACATTCCCATCCCATCCCCATCATTCCCCAAACTCACCATCACCATTCTCCCCGTCCTCCTCTTCCTTCTCCTCCCTGTGATGGTTGAGGAGGAAGAGGGGAGGGAGGAGGAAAGGGTAGGGAAAAGAAGAATAAAGGAAGGAAGAGGAAGGAGACGAAATGGAAATAGAGGGTAGGGAAAGAAGGGGAAGACAAGGTAGAGGAGGAGAGATAAAGGAGATGAGGAGGAAGAGGGCGGTGGGGAAGAAGGAAATGGTAGGGAAGAGAAGGATAAAGGAAGGAAGAGGAAGGAGACGAAATGGAAATAGAGGGTAGGGAAAGAAGGGGAAGAAAAGATAGAGAAGGAGAGAGGAGATGAGGAGGAGTAGAATGCACAATTCCCATCACCCACATTCCCATTCCTTCCCATCATTCCCCAAACTCACCATTATAATCCTCCCCATCCTCCTCCTCGTCCTCGTCATCTTCCTCCTCCCTGTGATGGTTGAGGAGGAGCAGGAGGGGGAGGAGGAAGAAGACAGCGGCGGAGGAGTAGGACCGGTCATGAACGGCGAGCAGGTTGATGGCGCGGGCTGTCTGCAGGAGGTGGCGGTCAGTGTCCAGGTGTGTCAAGACAGGTGTGTTCTCGTAGACCTGGCCGTTGGGAGGAAGGGAGGGGGAGAGGGTTAGTTAAGGAGGGCAGATGTGAAGGGAGGAGGGGGATAGGGAAGGGAAGGGGGGTTTAGGAAAGAATAAAGGGAGGAAAGGGGAAGGAAAAGGGAGTTGGGAAGGGGGAGGAATTTTTGCCTTAGTCTGATGGGGAGGAAATGGGGAGATAGAGGGTGAAAGGGGGATGGGAAGGGAGAGGAGGGGAAGAGAGAAGGGAAAGGAGAAAAATATTACAGGATAGAACGTGAATTAGGAACGGAAGAAAAAAGGAAAGGAAGAAGAAAGGAAAAAGGACGGAATGAAAGAAAACTCTATTAAAGGGATTGGGGAAGTTAGGAAGGAAAGAGAAAAAAAGGAAGATGAAGAGGAATAAAAAAAATAATGTAAAAAAAACACAATATTTCGTAAAAGATGAAAAGGAATTTGTAGTACTCATTACGTAACTCTCTCTCTCTCTCTCTCTCTCTCTCTCTCTCTCTCTCTCTCTCTCTCTCTCTCTCTCTCTCTCTCTCTTCTCTATTTTCCTCCTTCCCTTCTTCTCTCCTTTCCTCCTTCCCTTCTTCCCTCCTTCCCTTCTTCCCTTCTTCCCTCCTTCCCTCCTTCCCTTCTTCCCTCCTTCCCTCCTTCTCTCCTCCTTACCTCAATCACAGAGTTGTCAATACTCTTCCATTCCTTGCTTTCTATCGCCCTCTTCACCTTCTGCTTCTTCATCTCCTTCTCCAGCCTCTTCTTGAACCTCCCCTTCGCCTCCTCCTCCCCCTCCACCCCCTCCTCCCTCCCCTCCAGCACCCCCCACCACAGATAGCGACGGAGGGAGTTGGGGAGGGGGAGGTACTTTTGCCTAAGCCTGTTGGGGAGGAAATGGAGATGGATGGTGTAAGGGAGGGATGGGGAGAGGAGAGGAGGAGAGAAGGGAAAGGGAGGGAAGGGGAGAGGAGTGATGAAAAGGCGGGGAAAGGAAGGAAAGGAGATGGAATAGGAAGAGTTGGAAAGGAAGGAAAGGGGAAGGAAACGAAGGGACGGAATGGACAGAAAAGGACAAAGAAATGGAAGGACAGGGAAAGGAAGGGAAGGGTAGGGAAAGGAAGGGAAGGGCAGGGAAAGGAAGGGAAGGGAGGAAGAGAAAAAGATTGGAAAGGAAAGGGAAGTAAGGGAAAGATAATGAAAGGAAGGGAGGAAAAGAAGAGAAAGGGGCAGGAATGGGAAGGAAAGAAGATGGGGAAAAGGGAAGAAGAGAATGGGAAGAAGAGAAAGGGGGAAACAAGGAAAGGGAAAAGTACAGGTGGATGAAAAATAAGGAAAGGAAGAAAAATATGAAAAGGTAATTCTTCTTTTTATCAATATTTTCACCATCATCATCAAACTCATCATTATCATCAAACTACCATAGGAAAAGTCTCTCTCTCTCTCTCTCTCTCTCTCTCTCTCTCTCTCTCTCTCTCTCTCTCTCTCTCTCTCTCTCTCTCTCTCTCTCTCTCTCTCTCTCTCTCTCTCTCTCTCACCTCTTGACCACCCCCTCTTTCCTCCTCTTATCATGCACCATCACCGCCACCATCGCCTCCCCTGCCACGTCGGGAAGGCCAATATCCGCGTGAGGCTCCTCTTCTTCCTCTTCCTCTTGATCCTCTTCCTCTTCGTCGTTCGAGTTCCGGTACCTCTTATGTTTATCCTGGGTTCTCTTCTTCCTCTTCTGCAGCTGTTGCCTCTTTTCTGTCTCCTGGAGTAAGAGGAAATCAAGAGGAAAAGATGAAGTGTGTTATTTTAAGTATGAGGTAAACAAGAGGAAAGAGGAAAGTTATGCTACAGGGAATAAAGAAAAAATGGTACTGTTAATTTATTCAAGAGGAGAAAGAAATGTTAAACAATTCCTCTTCTTCCTCCTCTTTAATCCTCCTTTCTTCCCTCCTCCTCCTCCTCCCCAGCTCACCTCCTCAAACATCCTGACGGCGAGCTGTTGGTTCAGGCCCTCCCTGTACGCCCCCCGGACCTCCCCCAGGAACCTCCCCAGCAGCGTCTCCCCCCGGTGGTAGCCTGACACATCCTCGGGGTAGCCGCAGTCCTGGGGGGAACGGGAGAGAAGGGGTGGTTCAGGGCATAGGGAAGAAAGGGATGGGGGAGGATAAACGGGGAAGGGAGAAAATGGGGAGGATTGAGATGGGGGAGGGAGGTAATAGGGAATAAATAGGAGGGAGGGAATGGGGAGAAAAGGGATGGGGAGAGGAGGAAAATTAGGAAAGGGAGATAGTGAGGAGGAGAAAGTGAGGAAGAGAAGGAAAGGGGAGAAGGGAGTAAAGGAAGAGGGAAGGGAAGAAAGAGAATGAGGGGAGAGAAGGGGAGAAGGGAGAAAGGGTGAAGATAGAGAGAATGGGTCTGTGAGAGTAGGGTGGAGAAGGGAAGGGGGAAGGGAGGAAGAGGAGACGATAAGAAGAGGGAAAGAAGGAAGAAAGGAAGGGAAGAGAAGGGAAGAAAAAGGAAAGGAGGAGAAAGAATTGATCGTTTTTTTTGTGTCTGTCTGTATTATGTATCTATTCTGTGGTCAATATGTCTGTCTGTCAATCTATTATCTATCTGTCTATCTGTCTATTTTTCCGTCTATCTACACTGTGGTCAAGAATTATATCTGTCAATCCACCTATCAGTCTATCTATCTATCTATCTATCTATCTATCTATCTATCTATCTATCTATCTATTTATCTATGTGTTTATCAATCTATCTATCTATCTATCTATCTATTTATCTATCTATCTATCTATCTACCTATCTATCTATCTATCTATTTATTTATATATTTATTTATTTATCTATCTATCTATCTATTTATTTATTTATTTATTTATTTATTTTATTTTGTGTGTGTGCGTGCGTGCGTGCGTACTCACTTTCATGGCGTGTTTGAGGCAATCGTCGAGGAAGAGCTTGGCGTCCTCCACGTATCTCTCCTTCTGGCGGGGGTTGAGGGGCGGCTCCTGGGGGGGACAGGTGAGCACAGGTGTGAAGGGGGGCCAGTTAACACAGGTAAGGAAAGACGGAGAAGTAAACACATCTGATGATTGGACAGGTAAACACAGCTGAATATAGGTGAATAGTTAACGGTAAATAGCCAGGTAAACACAGGTAGGTGATGGTGAGTAAGGGTGATAAGTGGGCAGGTAAACGAAGGTAATTATAGGTAGACAGGTAAACAGAGATGATAACAGCTTTTTTTATTATTGTTTCCTTTTTTTGTGCCCTTGAGCTGTCTCCTTTGTTGTAAAAATAAAAATAAAAAATAGGAGGACATACGATGGCCAGTGGACAGGTAATAACAGGTAATCGTTGGCCAGGTAAACACAGGTAATGGTAGAGATGATGGTCAATAAGGGTAATTAGTGGACAGGTAAGCAAAGGTAATGAAAGGTAGACAGGTGAACAGAGATGATAAAAGGACATACGATGGAGAGTGGACAGGTAATCATAGGTAATCGGTGGACAGGTAAACACATATGACAGGTGAACAGGTGAGCAAAGGTGAGATATTGGTAAAGAAAAAGACAGAAATAAAGAGAGGAAGAATATGAAACGAAATATTAACAAAAACACACAAAAAAATACGAAACAAAATTGAAAGGTAAAAAAAAAAAAATCAATCCTGTAAATTATGATAAGAAAACGAAAAAAGAAAACCAAGAAAAAAGACCACGAAGCAAAAAGAAAACAAGGAACAAAGAACAGGAAGCAGGAACCCCCCCACTCCCCTCAACTACCCCCCTTTAACCCCTCCCCCTACTTCCCCCTCTTCCACCGCTCTCCTTCCCTCCCCTACCCCCGTCCCTTCCCTAGCGCCCCAACGTTTCCCCCTCTTCCACCTTTCTCCTTTCCCTAAATACGGCCCTCCTCCGCCCCCTTATCCACTCCTCCTTCCCTACCACCCACCAGCATCCTGACGTTGTATCGGTGGTAGGGGAAGTGTTTGGTGGTGTACTCCGGCCCCAGCAGCGAGAAGAGAGCCTGTTGCCTCAACTCACTGCCCAGAGGCTCCCGTACGCGACGAGTCAGGGGCGCGTCAACCTCCTCCAGCAGCTGACCAAGGGGGGGAGAAGAGACAGTGAGAGGGAGGGGAGGGGAAGGAGGAGGGGGGTAGTAAGGGAGATGAGAGTGAGAGTGGGTATGGAAGGGAGATAAAAGGAGTAGGGTGTTAGTGAGAGGGGAGGGGGTGAAAGGGAGAGGAGGTATAGTGATGTGGGGAGGATAAAACGGGGTGTATAGTGGGAAGATAAGGGGAAGACACCTCATACAATAGCTGACGGAGGGGAGGAAGGGCGGTAATGAGTGGGGAGTGACGGGAGAGAGGAGTGACGGGAGAGGGGAGTGACGGGAGAGGGAGGTGACGGGAGAGGGGGAGTAAGAGGAAGTGAGGGGTAGGTCAGGGAGAAAAAAAGGAAGGGAGGGAAGTCAGGTGAGTCAGAACAGGTAGGAGTAACCAGGTGAGAATGAACAAGGTAAGGACAGGTAAGGTGAAGAATACGAGGTGAGAGGGAGGTAAGAGGGAGGTGAGAGAGAGTGAGAGGTGAGAGGGAAGTGAGAGGGAGGGAGAGGGAGATAAGAGGGAAGAAAGAGAGAAGTGAAAGGAAAGGGAAAGTGAGGGAGGCGATAATGGGAAGAGAGAGGAAAGGAGAGGAAAGTGAAGGGAAAGTGAGAGGGAAATGAAAAGGGAAGGAGGAGGAAAGTTGACCAGGTGAGAGAAAGGTTAGACAAAAAAAAAAAAAAAAAAACAGAAAATGAGGAAGATAGAAAAAAAAAAGTATAAAAAGGAGAAAAATAAGGAAATAGACAGAGAAACAGAGAAATGGAGAGAAAAAAAGAGGGAGAGATAGAAAGGGAGGGATTTTGGTGTCACGGAGGAAGATCAAAGTGGAAGGAAGTGGAGGAGGAGGAGGAAGAAAGGGAGGAAGAGAGGGAAGGAGGGAGGAAAGGAAGGAGGAGGAAGGTCACTAAGCACGCTACTCTATTGATTCCTTCTTTCATTCTTCCTTTCTTCCTTCCTTTACTTCTTCCTCTCTTCTTCCTTTCTTCCTTCCTTTACTTCTTCCTCTCTTCTTCCTTTCTTCCTACCTTTACTTCTTCCTCTCTTCTTCCTTCCTTTACTTCTTCCTCTCTTCTTCCTTTCTTCCTTCCTTTACTTCTTCCTCTCTTCTTCCTTTCTTCCTTCCTTTACTTCTTCCTCTCTTCTTCCTTTCTTCCTTCCTTTACTTCTTCCTCTCTTCTTCCTTTCTTTTACTTCCTCTCTTCGTTCATTCTAGTTTATCCTTCTCTTTTTAATTACTTCCTTCATTTTTTCATTCCTTTCCTTCTTTCTTTCTTCCTCCTCCTCCTTTCCTTCCATTTTTCGTCTCTTCCTATCTTCTACTTTCCTTCACCTCTTCCAGTTTCCTTCCTTCCTTCCTTCATTCATTCCTTCATTCATTCATTCATTCATTCATTCCCTCCTTCCTCCCTTCCTAACCTAATCTTTAATACCTAGTCACCCACTAATAAACACACACACACACACACACACACACACACACACACACACATGTACGTACGACAATGAGGGAAGAATTCAAGGTTACGTGTGTGTGTGTGTGTGTGTGTGTGTGTGTGTGTGTGTGTGTGTGTGTGTGTGTGTGAAACCTGAAGGAAGGAAAACGAACAGAAGAGAAAGAAATGGAGAGCAAAAACAATAAATAACAAATAAGGAAACAAAGAAAAGGAAGAATTAGAAAGAAAATAATCAAGAAAAACAAGACAAAAAGAAAATAAGACACGAAAAACAAAACAAAAAAACAAAATAAGAAAAAAATTAAAACAAACCGAACAGGAATAAGCAAAAAGGAAAAAGCAGAAAAAAAGGAAACAGGAAAACAGCAAGTAAAAGAAGAGAAGAGAAAGACGTGAAAAGGGAAAACAGGAATAAGAAGAAAAAGAAAAAAAAGAGAAAGTGACGCAAAGGAAAAAAAGGATAGAAGTAAAAAAGAGAAGAGAAGAGGAAGACATGCAGAAAAGAACAGGAATAAGAAGAAAGAAGGAAGAGGAAATAAAACATAAAGGAAAACAGGAAAAAAAGGTAAGAGAAGAAAAAATACTTGAAGAAAAACTGAACAGGAATAAGAAGTAAAAATAAAGACAAATAGAAAAAAAAGACAAAGTAAAATAAGTTAATAGAAAGTAATAGAACCAGGTGTAAAGGAAGAAAATATAGGAATACTCACACCTGTTAATGACGCGATAACACAGGTAGATCGATATGACTCTCTCTCTCTCTCTCTCTCTCTCTCTCTCTCTCTCTCTCTCTCTCTCTCTCTTGAATTTTCTTCCTATTTCTATTCTCTCATTTATCTCTTTTATCTCTTTTCTTTGCTTTGGTTCTCATGTATCTGTTTTGCGTCTTCCTTTTTCTTTCCTTTTTTTTCTTTTCAATCTTTTCCATTTTCTATTATTCTCGTTTTTAAATCACTTTCTCCTTCTTTTCCTCCTCCTTCCTATATGTCTACTTTTTGCTCTTTTCCTCCTTTATTTTTTTTCCGCCTCCTTTTCTTTTTATTCGTGTTCTTGTTCTCCTTATTCATCTTTCTCCTTTCTTTCATTCACATTATCCTTCATCTCTTTCTCTTCCTCAAACCCCTTCTCCTCTTCCTCCTCCTCTTTCTTCCTCCTTCAATATCTTCCTTGTTCAACCCCTTTTAATTACTCCTTTACTTCCGTCTCCTCCCTCAAATGGTTAGTCCTCCTCCTCCTCCTCCTCCTCCTCCTCCTCTTCCATCATCAATTACTCTTTTTCCCTGCTCTTTTTTTATTTTTCGTCTATTTTTCTTCTTCTTATTATTATTCCTTTACATATATTCCCTTCTCTTCCCTCATATGTTTAGTCCTCCTTCTCCTCCTCCTCCTCTTCCTCCTCTTCCATCTTCTCTTATTCTATTTCCTGTTTTTCTGTTATTAATTTTTCGTCGTTTTTTTTCTATTTATCATTATTTGTTTTCTGTTTTTTTTTATTTTTATTATAGTATTTTCCTTCTTCGTATCCTGCTTCTCCTCCTCCTCCTCCTCCTCTTCCTCCTCTTCCATCCTCTATTATTCTATTTCCTGTTTTTCTTTTATTAATTTTTCGTCGTTTTTTTCATTTTATCATTATTTGTTTTCTGTTTTTTTTTAATATTATAGTATTTTCCTTCTTCGTATCCTGCTTCTTCTCCTCCTCCTCCTCCTCCTCTTTCTTCCTCCATAAATATCTTCAAATAATTACTCCTTTACTAGAATTCCCTCCTCTTCCTCAATATATTTAGTCCTCCTCCTCCTCCTCCTCCTCCTCCTCGTCATTCACCCGGAAGTGTCGTGATAAATCGCTTTACAAGAATTTTCCGCATTATATCAGCGAATCGATAAAATTCATTCGCTAAGTCTTGTTTTCATCATTTATTCTTTGCTTCTTTACTGTCGTTTATGTTTGGTCGGGAGGGAAGGGAATGATGGATAGATGGAGAGAGTCAGCGTGTGGGGGGAGGAAGGGAGGGGGTTGAAGGATGAGTGTGTGTGTGTGTGTGTGTGTGTGTGTGTGTGTGTAGTAATCAATAGTGTTTTAGTTTAAGTTTGTGTTGACTACCAGCTACACACACACACACACACACACACACACACACACACACACACACACACACACACACATCATTATAATTTTTTCCTCACTACCATTCATAAAAATTGATTGAAGACTTGCAAAGAAATCAGTGAATAAATGATGAAATATGACGGAGATAAATGAACAAAAAATGACAATAAAAAATGGATCAATAAAGGACATGAAGCGATTTAATTGTGTCGTTCACTGTTTTGACTTTTATTTCTAATGATTCAAAACAAGTCCATTCTGCTGATAAGTCAATTAAGTCTCTCTCTCTCTCTCTCTCTCTCTCTCTCTCTCTCTCTCTCTCTCTCTCTCTCTCTCTCTCTCTCTCTCTCTCTCTCTCTCTCTCTCTCTCTCTCTCTCTCTCTCTCTCACACACCTGCAAATTAGCCCCACACACCTGTCCTGCCCTCACCTGCACACACGAGGGGTTGGGGTAGACGAGACTCTCATAACACCTGTTCATCCACGCCTCGCGGAACACCTGTGGCTGGCCCTCCATCACACCTGGGAGAGAGAGGACAGGTGAGGGGCAGGCGATGAGGAATGAGACAGGTGATGGGGGAGGTAAGGAGGTGGAGGAAAGATGGGACAGGTGATGGGCAGGTAACAGGGGAGAAGAGGAGATGGGACAGGTAATGGGGAGGTAACGAGGAGGCGGAGAGATGGGACAGGTAATGGGAGGGTAACAGAGATGGGACAGGTGATGGGAAGATAACTAGAAGAGACTGGACAGGTGAGGGAAGGTAAAAGGGAATGGGACAGGTGAGGGGCAGGTAACGAGGAGGCGGAGAGATGGGACAGGTCAAGGTCGGTGAAGTGAAGGGAAGATAACGGATTTTTTAAAGTGATGGGCAGGTAATTGACATTTAAAGGTGATGGGGAAGAGGGGGGTGATGGGTGGCATACATACATACATACATCACCACCGCCTTCACCTACTCACCGCTATCCACTCAGCCCCCCCCCCCCCCCCACAACACACACACACACACACACACACACACACACACACACCATCTCCCAACTTATCTCGTTTGTGTTTTTAGTGTCTTGGAATTTTCTGCTAAACGGATCCCAAAGTTAAATAAACCCTTGATTCATATTCTTATTCTTATTATTATACACACACACACACACACACACACACACACACACACACACACACACACACACACACACGTCAATATACCTACCTGTTAGCACCTAGAGATTTCACAAACAGGTAAGAGTTTTCAGGCTAACACACACACACACACACACACACACACACACACACACACACACACACACACACACACACACACACACACACACACTCTTCAAGGGCAGATTGGGTCAGCGTGAATGTTTGATAACAGAATCAATCTTCGCAAACATCCTGTGAAGTGAGAGAGAGAGAGAGAGAGAGAGAGAGAGAGAGAGAGAGAGAGAGAGAGAGAGAGAGAGAGAGAGAGAGAGAGAGAGATACATTTAGATAGCGAGTTAAATATAGAGAGAGAGAGAGAGAGAGAGAGAGAGAGAGAGAGAGAGAGAGAGAGAGAGAGAGAGAGAGTGTGTGTGTGTGTGTCAACCGTACATGGACGATTGATCAAAAGGAGTTAAATATAGAGAGAGAGAGAGAGAGAGAGAGAGAGAGTGTGTGTGTGTGTGTGTCAACCGTACATGGACGATTGATCAAAAGGAGTTAAATATACACTTGAGAGAGAGAGAGAGAGAGAGAGAGAGAGAGAGAGAGAGAGAGAGAGAGAGAGAGAGAGAGAGAGAGAGAGAGAGAGAGAGAGAGAGAGAGAGAGAGAGAGAGAGAGAGAGAGATTAAACATACTTTCTATATCAATCATTTCTCACCTAAAACTCTTCAACACACACTTAACACACTCCACTTTCTTCCTTTCCTCCACTTCCTCTCTCCACACACCGTCACTTCACCTCAACACACACTAACAAATAGACTGAACGACGTGCTGTGTGTGAGTGTGTGTGTGTGTGTGTGTGTGTGTGTGTGTGTGTGTGTGTGTGTGTGTGTGTGTGTGTGTGTGTGTGTGTGTGTGTACGTGGTCAGGTGCACATAACAGTCATCACTAGGAAACGCTCATAGCAACTTGTACCCCCACCCCCCCCTCCCCTCTTCCCTTTTTCTTCCTCCCTTTCTTTCTTCCCTTCCTCCCCTTCCCTTTCTTCCTTCCCTTTCTTTCTATCTTCATCCTCTTCATTTTATTCCTTTTATTCCTCCCCTTCCCTTTTCTTCCTTCCCTTCTCTTTCTTCCTTACCATCTTCCCTTTCTTTATTTTCTTCCCCGTCCCTTTCTCTTTTCTTTCCTCCCCTTCCCCTTCTTCCTTTCTTTTCCTCCTCTTCCCCTTCTTTCTTCCCTTCCTCCCCTTCCCTCTCTTCCTTCCCTTCTTCCCCTTCTTTTTCTTCCTACCTCCATCCCCTTCCCTTTTTTTCTATCTTCATCCTCTTCCTTTTCGTCCTACTTTCATCCTCTTCCCTTCTTTACCTTCTCTCTACTTTCATCTCCTTCCCTTTTTTTCTTCCCTTCCTCCCCTTCCCCTTCCCTTCATCCTCCTCCCCTTCCCTTTTCTTCTTCCCCTTTCTTTATCTTTATAGCTTCCTTTTCTTGCCTTTCTTCACACATTTTCTAATTCTCCTTTCCTTACCTATCCTCTTTTTACCTTTTCTTACCTTTCCCTCCTCCCTTCATCACCTGTCTTCACACCTGTTCTAATAATTTCCCTTTTTTCCATTTATTTTCCACCTGTCTCTACCTTTCAATTTTCCCTTTGCCTGTCATTTTTAATTTTTCATATTTTTTCTCCATTTCCTTTTCTTTTTTTACGTTTCTATACCTTTCCCTTTCTTTGTCATGTCTTTTCACACCTGTTCTGTTTTTTATCCTTTCCCTTTCTCATATATTTTCCTACCTTTCCTAACTCACCTGTCTTTTTCCAGCTGTTCTGTTTCTTTCTACTTTCTTATTTCTTTTCTCCTTCCTTTCCTTTCCTTTACTTCCTATACCCAATCACCTGTTTTTTTATCCTTTCCCCTTTCTCATATTTTCCTACCTTTCCTAACTCACCTGTCTTTTTCCAGCTGTTCTATTTCTTTCTACTTTCTTATTTCTTTTCCCCTTTCCGTTCCTTTCCTTTACTTCCAATACCCAATCACCTGTTTTTTTTATCCTTTCCCTTCCTCATATTTTCCTACCTTTCCTAACTCACCTGTCTTTTTCCAGCTGTTCTGTTTCTTTCTACTTTCTTATATCTTTTCTCCTTCCTTTCCTTTCCTTTACCTCCAATATCCCATCACCTGCTTTTATTATCCTTTCCCTTCCTCATATTTTCCTACCTTTCCTAACTCACCTGTCTTTTTCCAGCTGTTCTGTTTCTTTCTACTTTCTTATTTCTTTTCCTCTTTCCTTTCCTTTCCTTTACCTCCAATATCCCATCACCTGTTTTTTTTATCCTTTCCCCTTTTTCATCTTTTCCTACCTTTCCTAACTCACCTGTCTTTTTCCAGCTGTTCTGTTTCTTTCTACTTTCTTATATCTTTTCCTCTTTCCTTTCCTTTCCTTTACTTCCTATATCCCATCACCTGCTTTTATTATCCTTTCCCTTTCTCATATTTTCCTACTTTTCCTAACTTATCTGTCTTTTCCAGCTGTTCTGTTTCTTTCTACTTTCTTATTTCTTTTCCTCTTTCCTTTCCTTTCCTTTACCTCCAATATCCCATCACCTGTTTTTTTTATCCTTTCCCTTTCTCATCTTTTCCTACCTTTCCTAACTCACCTGTCTTTTTCCAGCTGTTCTGTTTCTTTCTACTTTCTCTTTTTTCCCTTTAATTTCCTTTCCTTTTCTTTACCTCCAATATCCCATCACCTGTTTTTTTTCCCTTCCTCATCTTTTCCTACCTTTCCTAATCACCTGTCTTTTTCCAGCTGTTCTATTTCTTTCTACTTTCTTATTTCTTTTCCTCTTTCCTTTCCTTTCCTTTACCTCCTATACCCCATCACCTGTTTTTTTATCCTTTCCCCTTTCTCATATTTTCCTACTTTTCCTAACTGATCTGTCTTTTTCCAGCTGTTCTGTTTCTTTCTACTTTCTTATTTCTTTTCCTCTTTCCTTTCCTTTCCTTTACCTCCAATATACCATCACCTGTTTTTTTTATCCTTTCCCCTTTCTCATCTTTTCCTACTTTTCCCAACTCACCTGTCTTTTTCCAGCTGTTCTGTTTCTTTCTACTTTCTTATTTCTTTTCCTCTTTCCTTTCCTTTTCTTTACCTCCAATATCCCATCACCTGTTTTTTTTATCCTTTCCCCTTTCTCATCTTTTCCTACCTTTCCTAACTCACCTGTCTTTTTCCAGCTGTTCTGTTTTTTCAACTTTCCCGTTTTTTTCCTCTTTCCTTATTTTTACTTTTTTCCTATTTTCCTCACCTGTTTTTTTGCACACCTGTCATTTTCATACCTTTCCTCATCTCATATTTTTTTCCCTTTATTTTTCCTTAACTTGCTTTTCTTTCCATTTTCTTCACTTTCGCTGTTTTTTTCTTCATTTTTTGTATTTTAAGCCTTTCCCTTCTAGCTTACCTTACCTACCCTCCTCTCTTCCTCCTCCTCCTCCTCCTCCTCCTCCTCCCTCCCTTCCTTCTCTCCATTAACTTTTACCTTCTTCGTGCCCTTTACCGTTCCCTAGATACCTGTCCAAACACACACACACACACACACACACACACACACACACACACACACACACACACACACACACACACACGCACACACACACTACCACTAATACTACTACCACTACCACCACCACCACTAATAATACACTAAAATTAAATGCATGAATAAGTGAAAGGATAAACATTAATTAAACACAACAACAACAAAAAAATCACACCTGCATTTCTTCTCTACCTGTCGGCCTCTTACCTGAGAAATAATTAAACGGCGACTTTACTAATGCAGGAAGGAGAAGGTTTGAAGAAAAGGCTCATGAATTTAGGCGGAGGAGGAGGAGGAGGAGGAGGAGGAGGAGATAGGGAGAAGGATGGGGCGAGAGGAATGAGGAGGAGAGGAGGAATAGAAGTGATGAAGGAGGGGAAGGAGAGGAACAGAAGGGGTGAAGGAGGAGGAAGAGGAGGAGGAGGGGGGAAGAAGGATGGGGGAGAGAAGAATGCGGGGGAGAAGAATGAGGAGAAGAGGAGGAATAGAAGTGATGAAGGAGGGGAAGGAGAGGAACAGAAGGGGTGAAGGAGGAGGAGGAAGAGGCGGAAGAAAAGGAGGACAAGGATTTGGAGGAGGAAGAAGAGGAGGAGGAGGAGAATAGGGAAGAAAAGGAGATGAAAAAGAGGAAAAGGAGGAGAAGGGAGAGGAAGAAAGAGGACGAAAAGGAGGAAGAGGAGAAAGAAGAGGTGGAGGAAAATGAGAAAAAAAGTGATGAGATACAAATATAAAGAATGAAAAAAAGGAAAAAAAAGACGAACATAAAATAAACAACAAACAAACAAACAAAAAATGAAAACAGTCATAAACAAAATCGAATCAATAAACAAGGAAGTAAAAAAAACAGACCCAATCACTTCCATTCCTTTATTAATACTTTCCTTTACTTACTTATTGATTGGTAATTGATTTGCATACTAATTTCAAGAGTAAGGGCAGGTGAGCGTGACCCAAATCCTTCACTCTCTCTCTCTCTCTCTCTCTCTCTCTCTCTCTCTCTCTCTCTCTCTCTCTCTCTCTCTCTCTCTCTCTCTCTCTCTCTCTCTCTCTCTCTCTCTCTCTCTCTCTCTCTCTCTCTCTTGTTCTTCTTTTTCTTTTCTTCTTTTTTCTTCTGTTTTCTTTCTCTCTCGTTACACTCTTCCAACACATTTCTTCCTTCTCCCTTTTTCTTCTCTTTCCTCTTCATGATCTTCTTTGTCTTCTTCCTTTCCTTTTTTTTCTTTCTCTTCTTCACTTTTCCTCTTTTTCTTAATATTCTCCTTTATTTTTCTTCTCTCCTTCATTTTTTCTTTCTTCAACTTCATCATCATCTTTCTTCTTCTTCTTCTTCTTTTTACACTTCTTCTTCTTCTTCTTCAATCGTTATCACACCTTTCCTCACCTGCAATCAAGACACGCAGGTAAGGGAAGGTACCCACGTGCACGCCTCACACCTGGTCACACCTCGCCTTGATTAGTGGACCCTTACGTGTGTACTAAGGTGAGCGATTTCTCTTCCCTTCCCCTATCCACCAGTCCCATTACCAACCCTTCCCCTATCCACCAGTCCCATTACCAACCCTTCCCCTATCCACCAGTCCCATTACCAACCCTTCCCCTATCCACCAGTCCCATTACCAACCCTTCCCCTATCCACCAGTCCCATTACCAACCCTTCCCCTATCCACCAGTCCCATTACCAACCCTTCCCCTATCCACCAGTCCCATTACCAACCCTTCCCCTATCCACCAGTCCCATTACCAACCCTTCCCCTATCCACCAGTCATTGTTTTCTCTTTTCTTCGTCCTTCCTTTCTTCTTCTTCTTCTTCTTCCTCTTCTTCCCATCCTAGCGACCCTCCCTGAACGTTTATCTTCATTTACTTTCTCCTCCTCCACTTCTTCCTCCCGCTTTTCATTCTTCTTCTCCTCCTCCATTGCTACGTATTTCTTTCATTATTTTTCTCTTCTTCTTCTTCTTCTTCTTCTTCTTCTTCTTCTTCTATACCTCGTTTCTATTATCTTCCTTTTTCTATTTGTTTTTCTTCATTTTTTTCTTTTTTGTTCTTTCTCTTTCTTGTTTTCTTAATTTTCATGTTTCTTTTACTGCTCCTGATCGACGCTTTATTCCTCCTCCTCCTCCTCCTCCTCCTCCTCCTCCTCCTCCTCCTCCTCCTCCTCCTCCTCCTCTCCTTCTCCTCCTCCTCCTCTCCTCCTCCTCCACACGCAGCGATGATTAATTAATGAGTCTATCTTCCTTCTTGGTCTTGTTAGCATAATGTATCTCGTCCTCCTCCTCCTCCTCCTCCTCCTCCTCCTCCTCCTCTTCCTCTTCCTCCTCATCTTCATATTACACGTGATCGTAAGGTAGCGTGCAAGATGGGTACACACACACACACACACACACACACACACACACACACACACACACACACACACACACACACACACACACACACACACACGATGTTTTTCTTCTTGTTATTATTTTTAGCACCAATTCCTCTTCCTCTTCTTCTTTTTCTTCTTTTTACTTCTTTTTATGTTTCCTCTCTCTTTTTTATCATCATCATCATCTTTATTCTCTTTTATTCTTGTTTATTTCATTTTATTTTAATTGTCATCATCATCGTTCTCTTCTTCATCTTCTTCTTTAACATTATCTCCATCATCTTCATCTTTTCTTCTTCTTCTTCTTCTTCTCCTTCTTCTTCATCATCATCATCCTCTTCTTCCTCTTCCAACAGGTAACCACTCCCACCAATTAACACCAGAAAGGTAAACAAACAAACACAGACAGGTGAGAGGATACACTTTATTTACCTGCGCCCTCCTCTTAATCAGTGCCGGAGGTAAGGACACACCTGGGCCTTACCTTAATGAATATACACCTCACCTAGTCACCTTACCTTACCTACCTAACTAATCTTTATATATATGGTAGTATGTATTGCAAAATAAATATATATATGTATACTAGCTATGGTGTATTTTTCTCCTATAATGAGTATGATTTTTTATGGGGAGTTTTGGGGGGTTGATGGGGAGGAAAATGAAGTGAAATTCTGATGTGGGGATTTGGGGATTTCGAGTTTTTTGATGGGAAATTTGGGGTTTGATGGGGAGGAAAATGTAGCGATGTTTTTGATGAGTATTTTTTCAGGGGAATTTTGGGGATTTGTGGCACGTTTTGATTGGGGATTAGGGGTTTTAAGGGATATTTTGATTGGGAATTTAGAGATATAAGGTATGTTTTTGAATGGGGATTTGAGGATTAGGGGATATTCTTAAATGGGGATTTGGGGATATTTTGATGGGAATTAGTTAATGCATTTAATTCTGTATGGGGATCTTTTGGGGAATGATGGGGAAGATACAATAGTGATCTTTTGATGGAGATTGGGGGAATTTTTCGATGGGGATTTAAGGGATTAGTGGGGAGGATAATAGGGACATTTTATGGATCTAGGAATATATAAGGTTTTTCTATGGGGAATTAAAGGATAGATGGGGAATATAATCTAGCGTTGGGGAAGCATATGTACATGGGTTGGGGATGTATGGGGAATGAGTGGTGGGAGTGGTAGGGATGAATGTACATGTGTTTGTTGGTTATATACAGTGAAAAGAGGAAGGATGGGGAAGGATGGGGAAGGATGGGGAAGGATGGGGAGGAACTGGGGATGAAATATAAAAAGAAAGATAGAGAGAGAGAGAGAGAGAGAGAGAGAGAGAGAGAGAGAGAGAGAGAGAGAGAGAAAGGAGAAAGGAGGGAGGAGGAGGAGAGACGGATGAATTGTTTACAAGTGAACTTAGCAAAGGTGAGGAGGAGGAGGAGGATGAGGAGGATGAGGAGGAGGAGGAGGAGGAGGAGGAGGAGGAGGAGGAGGAGGAGGAGGAGGAGGAGGAGGAGGAGGAGGAGGAGGAGGTAACGAATAACGATACAGTACCTTTTTTTTCTTCCCCTTCCTCCTCCTCTTCCTCCCCACCTCTTCCCCTACCTCCTCCTCTTCCTCCCCACCTCTTCCCCTACCTCCTCCTCTTCCCTTCCCATTCCCTTCCCCACATCATAAATTCATCAGTCTCTAAGAAGTAGGTCTATATGCGTCCCAAACATGTGTGTGTGTGTGTGTGTGTGTGTGTGTGTGTGTGTGTGTGTGTGTGTGTGTGTGTGTGTCCTTGAAGCATTTCCAATTCCGTTCTTCCTGACACGCACACGGCTACGCATATACACGTTCCCTCACACACACACACACACGAACATAACATTGTGAGGAGGACGCACACACGCACACACGCACACACGCACACCCGCACACACGCACGCACGCTGAGTCACGGGTCATAACCGAAGGAGTAACCGTCCCCCTCGAAGACTCACGAAAGGGAATAAGCGATGACGATGAAGCGAGATTAAAGGAACGAAAATGAAGACGAAGCGGAAAGTAAAATTCGTGGAGTTTTTAGTGAAGAAAAAATGATGCCGAAAATACACGAAAAAACAACAACGGAGAATCGAGTATTTTTGCGCAATAAAGAATATTCGGAAACGGAAATTAATGGAAAAAAATACAGAACACGTTAGAAATCACGAGGAAAACCGAAAATACACGAAAACAACAACGGAGAATCGAGTACTTTGCGCTTTAAAGAATATTCGACAACGGAAATTAATGGAAAAAAAATACAGAACACGTTATAAATCACGAAGGAATATTGAAAAAAAGGAAATTCGCGAAAACGATAAAAACGCAAAGCAAAAAGTGGCCGATCAGAAAACGAAAGAAAAAAACGAATACGAAAAAATAAAAACAGGAAATAAACGAAAAATGCGAAAAAATGGTAAAAATGCAAAAAAAAAATCCCCCTATGAGAAAACGAGAAATAAAAGAAAATTACGAAAAAAAAAACGAAGTAAAAACCGAAACAAAACACGAAAAATTAGTTAAAATTCGATAAAACGATAAAAACCCAGAGAAAAAAAATCGCTAATAAGCAAACGAGAAATAACGAAATATACGAAGAAAAAAAAAAAAAAACGAAATTAAAACCGAAAAAAAAAACACGAAAAATTAGTTAAAAATCCACAAAGCGCCGAAAAGGAAAAAAAACCATGACAGTAAAACAAAACCTGGAAAAGACAAACAAAAAAAACAAAGAAAACAACAAGCAAGCACAAAACAACAACAGCACACACACACCAAAAAAAAAAAAAAAAAACATTCACCTATTATCCATTCCTCTAACCATTCATCCACTCCCACAAGTAAGTCATCCAATCAGTCATCCATTTACAGGTAGGTCATCCAGCCATCCATCATCAACAGGTAAGTACATTATATAACCTGTCACCCATTCAAATAAGTAAGTTACCAATAGTCATCCATCTCCAGGCCAGTCATCCAATAAGTCATCCTTCATACAGGTAAGTCATCCAAACAGTACTCCATTAACAGGTAAGTCATCCAATTGTCGTCCACTTTCGCACAGGTAACTAATCCACTCTACACCAGCGAAACACATTATCTAATTAGTCATCCATTCAAACAGGTAAGTCATTCAATTAGTCATCCATCATCACCGAGTATGCTAATCAGTCAGCCACTCCCTCAGGAAAATCACCCAATCAGTCATCCACTTACAGGTCAATCATCCAGTCATCCACCTGCCTATGTCGTGATCTCCTCCAGCTTAAGGTCGTCCATCAGAGTGGGCGAGTCGCAGGTGGGCGAGTTGGAGCCGGGCAGGTGGCGCGGGAAGCTGGAGTTGGAGGAGCGGCGGTGCAGCGCGGGGGGCGTGGTGATGGGCGGCGAGGTGGTGGGCGAGGTGGTGACGGTGGAGGTGGAGGTGGAGGAGGCGTGTCCGCTTTCCACCTCGCTGCTCACGGGGTCACAGTCGTGGTGATCCATGTAGCCGCCCTGAGGGAAGGGGGGGGGGGGGGGACGGTTTAATATCATGAAACACCCTTAATTAACCTCTGTAAACACTCCAGTCCTTTATATTCTAACCCCTGACACTCTAGTCCTTTATATTCTAACCCCTGACACTCCAGTCCTTTATATTCTAACCCCTGACACTCCAGTCCTTTATATTCTAACCCCTGACACTCCAGTCCTTGATATTCTAACCCCTGACACTCTAGTCCTTTATATTCTAACCCCTGACACTCCAGTCCCTTATATTCTAACCCCTGACACTCCAGTCCTTTATATTCTAACCCCTGACACTCCAGTCCTTGATATTCTAACCCCTGACACTCTAGTCCTTTATATTCTAACCCCTGACACTCCAGTCCTTTATATTCTAACCCCTGACACTCCAGTCCTTTATATTTAACAATCTGACATTCTAATACCTTAATACAATTATACAAACTTAATATCTTATACGTAAATGCATATCCTAATTCAAAATCCCAGATCACCGTATTTGCCGGCACACCTTTTCAAGCGCTATATATAAAACAACTGTTGCAAGACAGGCGATATGAAGATCGGGATCTTTATCTTCCTGTACAGGCATCGACAACGCCAGCACCAACACCAACACAACAACAGTGGCTGCCGCGCTCGTCGCCACAGGAAACGGTCACACCGAGTAAGGTCTGCTAGATCGTCACAGCCCTTCAACAACATCTTATTTTATCTGTACACTTCCTCGAGGCCTAGGTTAGGCGTAAGGTAAGACCTAGGTAATGCAGCATTCGGCGTCCAAGACGTATGCTAAGTTTTCGAGTCTTATTATGAGAAAAAGTGCATCGTCGACGCCGGCAGTTACGGTAACGCCAAAATCTCTACTTTCCACCTGACATGCTACTCAAAATACTTTAAACTCTATATTGAGATAATATTCAATACCCTATACTTGTATTTTTTTCTTTCACGTCCATACCATATACCCGACACCATACACCATACCCTCACTGTATGGTTATTCTACTACACACAACCATTCCTTTCCACCCACACTTCCTCTTAACCTGTCAGCAGTCTAAATAATTTACCTGACCCCTTCATTACCTTACAGTACCTGTCCTGTATCCTTACGTAACGTCCATTAGCATACCGAACCCTTACCTGTGTGTGTGTGTGTGTGTGTGTGTGTGTGTGTGAGAGAGAGAGAGAGAGAGAGAGAGAGAGAGAGAGAGAGAGAGAGAGAGAATTTTTTACATATTTCCTATTCCCTATTCTCTTACTTTTCTCTTACCTACCACACCCCTCTTCCTCCCTACCCATTCCTACCCATCCCATCACTTTACCCATACCCTCATCAGCAAAGCTACCCACCCGTTCCCCTTATCATCCCCTTTCCCCGTACTCACCTCGGAGGGCGTGGGTGTCGGGGAGTTGGGGAGGGAGGCGTGGGAGGTGAAGGTGGAGGAGGGGTTGGAAGAGGAGGTGGAGTGGTTGGCGGAAGTGGAGTTTGGGGGATTGCCGTCCACACTCGTCTTGTAGTTGTTGTTGATGGTGAGCTTTTTGGGCTGTGGAGGGAGGTGGAGGACGCGTTGTTAGTGAAGAAAATAGAGGAAGAAATGGGGAGGAAAAAATGGGGAGGAAAAACTGGGAAGGATAAATGGGGAGGAAAAAATGAGAAGGTAAAATATGGGGAGGAAAACTGGGAAGGAAAAATGGGGAGGAAAAAATGGGGAGGAAAAAATGGCATAGACATGGGATAGCTGCGGGGAGAAGAGGGGAGGAAGGGTTACAATAGGGGAAGGGGAGAGAGGAGAAGAGAGAACAGGGGAAAAGTTTGGAGATAAAGAGGGAAAGGGAGAAAGGGGAAGATGGGAGATAAGGAGAGGAAAAAATGGGGAGGAAAAAATGGGATAGCTGCGGGGAGAAGAGGGGAGGAAGGGTTACAATAGGGGAAGGGGAGAGAGGAGAAGAGAGAACAGGGGAGAAGTTTGGAGATAAAGAGAGGGACAGGGAGGAAGGGGAAAATGGGAGATAAGGATATTGATGGGGAGAAGGAAAAGAAAATGGGAGATAAAATATTTGGAGAGACAAAATAATACTATTGAAAATTTGGGGAGACTAAATAATACTCGTGAAAATTTGTGGAGATAAAATTATACTAGTGAAAATTTGGGGAGACAAAATAATACTCGTGAAAATTTGGGAGAGAAAACAATACTAGTGAAAATTTGGGGAGAGAAAACAATACTAGTGAAAATTTGGGGAGAGAAAACAATACTAGTGAAAATTTGGGGAGAGAAAACAATACTAGTGAAAATTTGGGGAGAGAAAACAATACTAGTGAAAATTTGGGGAGAAAATAATAGTAGTGAAAATTTGGGGAGAAAAAACAATACTAGTGAAAATTTGGAGAGAAAATAATAGTAGTGAAAATTTGGGGAGAAAAAACAATAGTAGTGAAAATTTGGGGAGAAAAAACAATACTAGTGAAAATTTGGGGAGAAAAAACAATAGTAGTGAAAATTTTGGGAGAAAAAACAATACTAGTGAAAATTTGGGGAGAAAAAACAATACTAGTGAAAATTTGGGGAGAGAAAAATATACTAGTGAAAATTTGGGGAGAGAAAACAATACTAGTGAAAATTTGGGGAGAAAATAATAGTAGTGAAAATTTGGGGAGAAGACAAAAAAAAAATACACTCACACTCGGGATGATGATGAAACCGAGGTCACTGTAGGATATGTCGGTAAACTCCCCACCCCCCGGCTCCGTGCGCCCCTCCAGACGGCAGTGGGGGGGGCGCTGCTGGAAGACGGTGCCCCCCGTGCCCCCTTCCACGCCCATGCCGCCGCCCACGCCCCGGGGAGAGCTGCTGCCCGTGCCCATATCTGCGGGGAGAAGAGGGGAGGAAGGGGTTAGAATAAAGGAAGGGGAGAGGGGAGAAGGGAGAAGAGGGGAGAAGTCTGGAGATAAAGAGAGGTACAGGGAGAAGGGGGAAGATGGGAGATAAGGATACTGATGGGGAGAAGGAGGAGAAACTGGGAGATAAAAAGATGGATGGGGGAGAAGGGAGGAGGGCGATTAAGGAGACGGATTGGGAGAAGAGGGGAGAAGTAGGGAGATAAAGGAAGGAGGAGGGGAAGGGAAGAAGAGGGGAGAAATAAGGAGATAAAGGGATGGGGAGGGGAAGGGAAGGGGAAAAGTAGGGAGATAAATGAAGGGGGAGGGGGAGGGAAGGGGAGAAATAGAGGAGGGAGGAGGGAAGGGGAAGAGTGAAGGGGAGGAAAGGAGTTAAAATAAGAGAAAGGGAAGGGAGAGGAGGGGAGGAAAAGAAGAAGAAGGGAATGAAAGGGATGGGAAGAAGAATGATAGAGAGAAAAAGGTAGAGAGGGAGAAGAGGAAGGGACGAGGTTGGAAGGAAAGGAGAGGGGGAAGGAAGGGGTTAATACAAGGGCTGGGAAGGGAGGGGAACACAAAAATAAAAACAATAAAAAAAACAATAAAAATAATAGTTAACAGCGAGCGTGTGTAATGGAAATAACGACACATCTCTTAATTACAGGTGGAGAGCCAGGTGATGATTATGGAGTTAGGTAATTAATGGAGATAATAATGGAAACTACTACTACTACTACTACTACTACTACTACTACTACTACTACTACTACTACTACTATTACTACTACTACTACTACAACATTCATACACGATATATATACACAAAATCTCACATCATCATCATCATCATCATCATCATTATCATCACCATCATCATCTAATTAATATTCACTCTTATCGATATCGTCCTTCTATTTTAAATCCTCCTCCTCCTCCTCCTCCTCCTCCTCCTACTACTACTCCTCCTCCTTTTTTCTTTTTCCTCTTCCTCCTCCTCCTTTTTCCTCCTCCTTTTTTCTCCTTTCTTTTTTTCTTCATTAAACTCAAGTCCTCCTCCTCCTCTTCCTCCTCTTCCTTTGATGTCACTTCCCTCCTCCTCTTCCTTCTCTTCCTCCTCTTCATTTGTCACCACCCCTTCTTCTTCTCCTCCTCCTCCTCCTCCTCTTCCTCCTTAACTTCATTCTCCCCTTTTTTGTTTCCTCTTCATCATCTCTCTATCTCTTTCTCCTTCCTCCTCCTATTATATCTCTCTCTCCCCTTCTTCTCTCCCCTTCTTCTCTCCCCTCTTCAAACCATTATCAGTAATTCACTTTTCCTTTATCTTCTTGTTTGTTTAATTAAGTCTTTCTCTCTCTCTCTCTCTCTCTCTCTCTCTCTCTCTCTCTCTCTCTCTCTCTCTCTCTCTCTCTCTCTCTTTCCATTTTTTCCTTCTTTTTTTCCCTTTTTCGTTTCCCTTTTTTTCCATATCCTCTTCCTCTTCCTCTTTTTCCCTTTCTTTTCCCTGCCTTTCTTTTTCTCTTCCTGTTATTCCTCTCTTCCTTCCTTCTCTCCCTTCGTCTTTTATTCCTTATTTTTGTGTTTATTTTTATATCTTTTTTTCCCTTTCTTTCCTTCCTTCCTTTACTTACTTATTTATCCTCCTCCTCCTCCTCCTCCTCCTCCTCCTCCTCCTCCTCAATCCTTTATTCTTTATTACAAACTTTTTAACCACCACCAACATCACCACCACCACGCCCACCATCATCACCACCACCACCAATATCACCACAACAGACTTTTGTTATGGACACGATATCTGATGGAGTGGGTTGCAAGAGGGGGAAGGGGAGAGGATGGGGGAGGGGAAGGGGGGGAAGGGGGGAGTGTGAAACGTCAATGAGGGGGAATGAATGGAGGGGGGGGGGATGGGTGTCGCATTACCCCCACTCCATAATGCGGTGACGATGATGGTGGTGATGGTGATGGACGGTGATAGTGATTTTGATTGTGATGAGGGAGAGGAAGAGAAGGAAAGGAAGCAGGGAGGGAGAGAGGAATATTAGAAAGAGGAGAGGAGAGGAAAATTTGAAGAACGATTTGGGAGGGATGGAGGAAAGAATAGTGAGAAAGAAGAGAGAAAGAGAGAATTAAGTAAATAGAAAAACAGGGAAAGAAGGAAGAAAAGGAAGGAAGACGGAGGTATAGAAGGAAGGAAGAGGAGAAAGCGACAAAGGAAGGGAGAGAGGGAGATAGAAAAGTATATTTAAAAGGAGAGAAAAAAAGAGAATTAAGTAAATAGAAAAACAGGGAAAGAAGGAAGAAAAGGAAGGAAGATGGAGGTATAGAAGGAAGGAAGAGGAGAAAGCGACAAAGGAAGGGAGAGAGGGAGACAGAGAAGTAAATAAAGAGGGAGAGGAGAGAAGGAAGAAAAGGAAGGAAGATGGAGGTATAGAAGGAAGGAAAGAAGAAAAAGAAACAAAGGAAGAGAGAGAGGGAGATAGAAAAGAAAATCTAAAAGGAGAGGAACAAACGAAAGGAGGAAAGAAAATGAAAGGAAATAAGGAAGAGGAAATAGAAGGGAAAAGTGAGAGGGAGATGAAAGGGCGATAAAAGTAGAGATAACAGAAGGAGGGAGAAGAGATAAAGCAGATGAAGGCGGGAGATAAAGAAGAGAAAGGGAGGAGAGAAAAGAGAGACTATTAAGAGGAAATAAAGAGGGGATAACAGAGGAAACAAGGTGATAAATGAGATAAGAAGAAAATTAGGGAGAGAGAATGAGGGAGATGAGGGAGAGATCAGAAGAAACAGTCCATATTATCGACCTATTCCTCCCTTCCCTTCTCCCCCTCCCTCTCTTCTCTCCCTTCCCTCTCCCTCTCATTCCTCTCCCTCCTCCCTGCCTTTCTCTCCTTTCCTTCCTCCTTTAGTTATTTTCCTTTTTATCTCCCTTTCATATCCCTCTCCCTCTTCTTTCTTTCCTCCCTCTTCTTTCTTCTCTTTCTTCCTTCTTTCCTCTCCTCTTCGATCTCCCTCTTTCTCTTCTTTCTCTCTTTCTCTACTTCCTCTCCCTCTTCTTCCTTTTTTCCTCTCCTTTTCGATTTACTTCTTTCTTTCTTTCTCTACTTCCTCTCTTTCTAATATTCCTCTCTCCCTCCATCCTTCCTTTCCCTCCCTTCTCCCCACCCTCCTCCTCCTCCTCCTCCTCCTCCCCCCCTTACCTGTCGATATCTCACCTGGCAACCTTGACCTCAGCACTCTCTCACCTTTGACCTTGTGTGTGTGTGTGTGTGTGTGTGTGTGTGTGTGTGTGTGTGTGTGAAGAGGGATAATCGCTAAACATAGAAACGTAAATATATAAACACACACACACACACACACACACACACACACACACACACACACTCACACACACACACACACACACATACACACACACACACACCTCGCAAAATTACACCTCTTCATCACATCTGTAATTATCATCTTCCTCTTCTTCCTCCTCCTCCTCCTCCTCCTCCTCCTCCTCCTCATACACAACAATTAACACCAAACAGGGAAAAAGAGAGAGAGAGAGAGAGAGAGAGAGAGAGAGAGAGAGAGAGAGAGAGAGAATAAAACATGAGCTTAGCAAATAAAACACCATCACCATTATCACCACCACCACAACCACCACCACAACCACCACCATCACCACCACCACCACCACCATCTGCAGTAAAATTATCCTGACCTTTCATAAAAACCGTGTGTGTGTGTGTGTGTGTGTGTGTGTGTGTGTGTATGTGTGTGTCGAGGAAAAAACAGAGATGAGATAGAAAAAAGGGAAGAGAAAGAGAAGGAGAACTAAGAAGAGGAGGAGATAAAGTAACTCAATAAGAAAGAAGGGGAGAAAGAATGATAGAGAATGAAGCAGAAGAAGAGGAAGAGGAAGAAGAAAAAGTAGGACCCGATTTCTTTTGTAGAGCAATTCTGTCCCACTCACTAATGCAAGAACTAACCGTTGTCTTCATTCTTTCATTCCTTCCTCTGCGCAAACTCTGTAACAGCCTTCCTTCGTGTGTAATTCCTTCTCTTATGACTTAAATTATTTCTTGTATGGAGTATAAATTTTCTTCTTAAGCAAAATTGTGTTTCTATATAAAGCTAATGTTGTTCTTGGTTTACCTGTCCTTGCATACCCAGTCATTGCATTATCTTACTTTTTTGAGGTAAAATAATAGAAAAGAATGATCATGTAAAGAAAAATACTTAGAGGAAAGAAAGGAGAGAAAAAGGAGAGAAGAAAAGAGATTAAAAGAAATATAAGAGTAATCTACCAAAAGGAAATTAAAAGAAAGTGTAGAGATAAGAAAGAGGAGTTAAAAAAGGAAGAAATAAATTAAGTAAAAGAGAGAAAGAAAGAGAAAACAGTAAAGTAAGAAAAAATACAAAAAGAAATAGAGATAACTTATAGAAAAAAAGAGAAAATGAGAAGAGAGAGAGAGAGAGAGAGAGAGAGAGAGAGAGAGAGAGAGAGAGATGTCAAGGTTAAAGTGTACCTGTAATACCTGTCTTTAATTCTCTGTACAGGTGTGTGTGTGTGTGTGTGTGTGTGTGTGTGTGTGTGTGTGTGTGTGTGTGTGTGTGTGTGTGTGTGTGTGTGTGTGTGTGTGTGTGTGTGTGTGTGTGTGTGTGTGTGTGTGTGTGTGTGTGTGTGTGTGTGTGTGTTATGGCGTGTGCGTGTCTATTGCGTGTGCGTTAATTGAAGGATGTACGTTTAATCCTCATGTATGTTTATTGTGTGTACGTTTCTTTTACACAGGAGTTAATTGTGTGTGTACATGTGTGTGTGTGTGTGTGTGTGTGTGTGTGTGTGTGTGTGTGTGTGTGTGTGTGTGTGTGTTAAAAATTGATTTTCTAGACTGATTCTCTCTCTCTCTCTCTCTCTCTCTCTCTCTCTCTCTCTCTCTCTCTCTCTCTCTCTCTCTCTCTCTCTCTCTCCCCTTATTTATAATGTACTTGTCCATGTCTAACAAAATCCATTTTATGAAGTTGTCAATCAAATGTCATTGTGTTAGAGAGAGAGAGAGAGAGAGAGAGAAGTGATGGGCTCCCTCCCGCCACGTTCACAGGTTCAAATGGCAAATGTGACTGGCATAAGCACTGAAGCAACGCGCACCTATAGCGTATGCCCATTATTTGACCTCTCCTCCCCCCTCCCTCCCTCCTCCCACCGAGGAAAATAAAGAGAACCAGAAGGTCGTCCCGCGTCGTCGACAATCCGTCCGTCACCATCTGGCGGGCGAGCGCACGTAACTTCTCTATCACGAAAAAAATGATTGACTTTATCGAACTCTTGAAGACAGGCAGAGAGAAAAAAAAAAAAGTGTCTCTCTCTCTCTCTCTCTCTCTCTCTCTCTCTCTCTCTCTCTCTCTCTCTCTCTCTCTCTCTCTCTCTCTCTCTCTCTCTCTCTCTCTCGCCCGAAAGTGGAGCAAGGTTGGTGTGATTTTTTTTGGGGGGGGAGATTACGTTGTTAAAGGTGGATAATAATAGTTGCAGTAGTAGTAGTAGTGGTGGTAGTAGTAGTAGTAGTAGTAGTAGTAGTAGTAGTAGTAGTATATTCTAGTTATGTTTCGTAAAATCAATATATATTACTATCCTGCAGAGGTCTAGTATATACAAGGATTAAGTGACTTGGATTAATTTTCTTTCCTCATTAGGCGAATTAATGTTCATCTGTATCGTAGTCACCATGCAGTACCATTATCAGGGCTTAGGTTATTAAGCTCACACGGCATTAGCATTTCAAGGCGACGTGCGGGAATATTTCAAGCTCTCCTTAGCTCTAACATTCCTTTAAGGTCAAGCCCAACATTAACAGGTATCTTTTTACAAGGAAGAGAATGATCGTGATGGTAGTCGTGAGGCAAAAGGTGTCAGGTGTGTGGAGGTGTGGAATACGCCCGATGACTGCTGTATGAATGTTGCATAGACGCGTTTCCTTCGAGCTTTCTATGAGCCATTCACTGTTGCGACTTAAGGGAAACACACAATACATTAATTTTCTGTGATAGTTTTAGTGTGGCGCAAAAATATATCAAGAAAACAGTTACAGGAATTCAGCAAAGGGGTAAACTAATTTGAATTCAACGAAGAGGAAAAATTACTTGAGTTTAACAAGCGCGAAAATGTCTTGAAATGAAAATGAAACTTTGAATTTAACGAAAGTGAAAAATGGTTTAGAAATTAGATGCTCCCGATCGTGTTTTAGTTGGTAACGGTTGAGGTTTCTTAGTAAGGGAGAGCTTGGAAAACGCCCGGAAGAGATAATACATTCAGATGCATTAATAACGAAATGAAAAATAAATTACCAAGCGGTGTGTTACGTGTGTGTGTTACGAAGCGAGTGATGGGATATAAGAATCGATGACATTTATATATTATTACACACACACAAAACGACCCCGATACAAATCACATACAAACTCACAAACACAAACACACACACAAAAACGACCCCGATACAATTAACATACAGACTCACAAACACAAACACACACACAAAAACGACCCCGATACAATTAACATACAAACTCACAAACACAAACACACACACAAAAACGACCCCGATACAATTAACATACAAACTCACAAACACAGACACACACACAAAAACGACCCCGATACAATTAACATACAAACTCACAAACACAAACACACACACAAAAACGACCCCGATACAATTAACATACAGACTCACAAACACAAACACACACATAAAAACGACCCCGATACAATTAACATACAGACTCACAAACACAAACACACACACAAAAACGACCCCTATACAAACAACATACAAACTCACAAACACAAATAATAGGAAACATAATGAAATATAATAAAAAACAAAAAAACATACAGATCGTCAAAGGTAAATCAAACACTTAAATAAGGTGTACGGAGGCGATGTCATACACAAAAATAACTATATCTTCCTACAGCGCCGTCTATGCATCATTCTTCCAGCAGTCATCGGGCGTATTCCACACCTCCTCCACACACCTGACACCTTCTGCCTCACGACTACCATCCCAACCATTCTCTCCCTTGTAAAAAAATAATACCTGAAAAAAATATCATATCCCTTACTGGCAAATGTATAAAAAACATTCCCTCCCCTTTTTTGTGTGGAATTAAAACAAAAATATTTCTCCATTTCTATGAAGAATATAAAAAGACGTCCATTTATAGTCCAAATATTTATAAACTATTCTCTCAGTTTCTGGTAAATAAAAGAGAGCTATTGCCTCCCTCTCAAGTAATATTAAAAACTTCTCTCCCTTGCAAAACATTCAAAAACTATTCTCACCCTTTCAAGTAAAATATTGATTAAAAACTCTTTCACAGTAATCTTACATATATAGCTACTTCATATTCAAAAGTTAAACCTGATATTACAGCAGATTAGCGAGCTTTTTGGAATAGCGATTAGCGAGCTTTTTGGAACAGCGATTAGCGAGCTTTTTGGAACAGCGATTAGCGAGCTTTTTGGAACAGCGATTAGCGGGCTTTTTGGAACAGCGATTAGCGAGCTTTTTGGAACAGCGATTAGCGGGCTTTTTGGAACAGCGATTAGCGAGCTTTTTGGAACAGCGATTAGCGGGCTTTTTGGAACAGCGATTAGCGGGCTTTTTGGAACAGCGATTAGCGAGCTTTTTGGAACAGCGATTAGCGGGCTTTTTGGAACAGCGATTAGCGAGCTTTTTGGAACAGCGATTAGCGGGCTTTTTGGAACAGCGATTAGCGAGCTTTTTGGAACAGCGATTAGCGGGCTTTTTGGAACAGCGATTAGCGGGCTTTTTGGAACAGCGATTAGCGGGCTTTTTGGAACAGCGATTAGCGGGCTTTTTGGAACAGCGATTAGCGGGCTTTTTGGAACAGCGATTAGCGAGCTTTTTGGAACAGCGATTAGCGAGCTTTTTGGAACAGCGATTAGCGGGCTTTTTGGAACAGCGATTAGCGAGCTTTTTGGAACAGCGATTAGCGAGCTTTTTGGAACAGCGATTAGCGGGCTTTTTGGAACAGCGATTAGCGAGCTTTTTGGAACAGCGATTAGCGAGCTTTTTGGAACAGCGATTAGCGGGCTTTTTGGAACAGCGATTAGCGGGCTTTTTGGAACAGCGATTAGCGGGCTTTTTTTTTTTTACACCTTTTTTTGTTGCCCTTGAGCTGTTTCTTTCGCTGTAAAAAAAAAAAAATCCTTCACTCCGACACCTGTTTTGCTAATTGAGGCATTCCTACCTCTAATCAAGACAGGTAAGTGATTCTCCGGTAATGGAGAAAGGAATCTAAATGCCTCTAATTATACAGGTAAGAAAGGTATTGTAAACGGCATCTTCTTCACCATCATCACATGCTATCACAATCATACTATCATCATCACCATCATTTCTTCGTCACCATCACCTTCACTATCACCACCATTATTCAGAACCACACCAAACACCATCTACTCCAATCATCATCACACCTAAAATCATCACCATCACGCACCATTACACATCAAATCCCTTCCATACACATATCACCATCATCACCATACATCCTTCTTTCATATCCCAATAGAACTTCACACACCATATCTTTATCACCATCATCACCATCAATATCACTATCCTCATCATCCTCAACCATATACCAAACACACAATACATCTTTCCCTTACACACTAACACACATACACACACACACCATCTCTCTCTCACTATCATTACTACCATCACTATCAAAATCACTATCTTATAAAAAACGTGCCCCATACAATAAATCTTTCCACTCAAACACACATATACACACATACACCCTCACCATCACTATATCACCTTCACTATCAAACTCCACCATAACATACGCTACAGTTTCTAAATTCACACAAATTAAAAAGAAAATGAGAAATAGAGGATAAAATAAGAGAGGAAGAAACGAGGCAAATGGAACAAAAATATAGAAAAGAAAATAAGAAAGAAAGGATAAAGTTAGAGGAGGAAAGAAGACAAATGGAATAAAAAGAAGATAGCAAAGATTACGATGAAGAAAATGAGAAATAGAAGATAAAATAAGAGAGGAAGAAACGAGGCAAATGTAACAAAAATAAAGAAAAGAAAATGATAAAGAGAGGATTAAATTAGAGAAGGAAACAAGACAAGAAATGGAACAAAAAGAAGATAGCAAAGAATATGATAAAGAAAATGAGATGTAAAAAAAATAAAGTTAAGAGGAAGAAAAACACACAAACACACATACATACACCATCATCCTCACCCTTACCCCCCATCATCACCATCATCATTACCATCACCACTCACCGTCCTCTCTACTAAGATAGCTCCTCAGTTTGGTCTTCGCTTCGTCATAGTATTCGCGAAGTTTATCCACTGGCTTCGTCCCTCCAAGTGGAAAAAACACCTCTTCCACCTCCTCCTCCTCCTCCTCCTCCTCCCTCATGCGCTGGTCCTTCTTCCCTATCCTCCTGGTGGCTGGCTGGTCCATTCCTCCCCCCTCGTAGACGCCCAGGTATGCCGCTCTACCCAAACCCCGGTCCAGGTGAGGTTAGTGGAGCGGTGAGCGTGTGTGTCCTCCCCCCTCCGATGTGCGTGGCCAACTGACTGACTGAGGTGATTCGGGTGTGATGTGCCGGGACTGTTTTTGTTAGGGTTGAGAGGAAGGGTGACTGGGTGGACGGTTCCTTTTTTTTTTATTATTTCCTTGCTTGATTTTTTTTATTTTGTTTCTTCATTTCTTGGTTTATCTTTATTCTTCCTTTCTCATTATTTTGTCTATCTTTTTCTCCTCTACTTTTCTTGTTTCTTTATTTCGCCTGATTTTTCCTCTCTCACCCTTCTTTTTTTTTCGTTATTATTTTTTTCTTCTTTTGTTTTTGTTGTTGTTTTTTTCTTTCATTTCGTTTTGTTTCCTCTTTCGTTAATTGGTCTTTACTTGTCTTCGTCTTTTTTTTATTTCACTGTCTTCGTTTCTTCTTTCGCTTTTTTTTGTCATTTTCTGTATTTCTATTGTTTTTATGACTTTTTTTATTGTCCATCTTTTTCTTTCCCTTGTGTTTTTGTTATTCTCGTTAGTCTCTCTCTCTCTCTCTCTCTCTCTCTCTCTCTCTCTCTCTCTCTCTCTCTCTCTCTCTCTCTCTCTCTCTCTCTCTCTTTTGTTTCTTTATTAATTTCCTTTTTCTTGTTTTCCCTTCTTTATTTCTGTCTGTTCTTTCATTTGCTTTGTTTCTTTTGTTTTTTCTATTAATTCTTCCGAGGTTCTCACTATCTTTTTTTTTTCATTATCTTTGTTTTTCTCTTTATTTTCATATTTTTTCTTTCCTTTCTTTTGCCTTTTTTTGTTTTCCTCTTTATACTTCGTTTCTCACTCTCTTCATCTTTCTTTTATTTTTTCCTTCTTTTGTTCCGTTTCTTTGTTTCCTATTCTTTATTTTTCCTCTCGCTTTATATTTCTGTTTTCTATTTTTTCTTTCATTTGTTTTATATCCTTTGTTTCCTTCTCTAAATTCTACCTCTCTTATTTTATTTATCTTTTATCGTCTCTATTAGTATTTCCTTATTAGTTATCATCTCTTTCTCTTTCTTTCAATTTTTATCGTTTTTATGATTATTTTGCATTTTCTCATTTCCCTTTATTCTCATTCGCTCTCCTCCTCTCCTTTATCTTCCTCTCTCACATTCTCCTCCTCCTCTTCACTCTTCCCCTCTTCTTGTTTCTTGTCCGTCTTCTTCTTCTTCTTCTTCTTCTCACCTCTCAATCTCTTCCTTACATTCTTTAATCTTCGTCCCCCATGTCTTAATTCTCCTTGTTCTTCCTCTTCCTCTCTTTCGTCTCCATCCTTTACTTCTCTTTCCGTCTTCCTAAAAATTATCTTTATCGCCTCTTTCTTCTTCTTCTTCTTCTTCTTCTTCTTCTTCTTCTTCTTCTTCTTCTTCTTCTTCTTCTTCTTCTTTTTCTTCTTCTTCTTCTTCTTCATTACTTTCTCTTCTTGTCAGTCCATTTCGTACTTGCTCTATCCATCTATCTATCTAGCTATCTATTTATCTATCTATCTATCTGTCTATCTATCTATCTATCTCTATCTATCTGTCTGTCTATCTATATTTTATCACTAATTCAATCTCTGTTCATTGCTTCTTCCTTCCTACTCCTTGTCTTTTTCTTCTTCTTCTTCTTCCTCCTCCTCTTCTTCTTTTTCCTCCTCCTCCTCCTCCTCCTCCTCCTCCTCCTCCTCCTCCTCCTCCTCTCTCTTGCAAGTCTGTGTTTAAAAGAGTCGTTTTCTGTAAGCCCTCCGTCCTTTATTTTTATGGAGGACAAAACTAAAAAAATATATTAAAGAAAAGAAAAAAAAGGACATTTATCTATATAGTTAAATACCTATATACTTGAGAGAGAGAGAGAGAGAGAATAATGACTGACAGAATGTTGGAAGAGATTGACACTGATCAGGTTAGTGAGACGGAGGCGGAGGAGGAGGAGGAGGAGGAGGAGGAGGAGGAGGAGGAGGAGAAGGAGGAAGGCGAAAATTGCAAAAGGAGGAGGAGGAGGAGGAGGAGGAAGGAAAAGATTAAAGGAAGAGAAAAATGGATTAGGATTTGAAGAGATGGAGGAGGAAGGACAGAGGAGGAAGAGGAGGAGGAGGAGGAGGAGGAGGAGGAGGAGGAGGAGGTAATTCGATTCACGCTGTCCAATAACCCACTTTTTTTAGCATCTGATAATACTCTCTCTCTCTCTCTCTCTCTCTCTCTCTCTCTCTCTCTCTCTCTCTCTCTCTCTCTCTCTCTCTCTCTCTCTCTCTCTCTCTCTCTCTCTCTCTCTCTCTCTAATTACCCATTTCCACAATTCTCTCCCCAACCATAACAGACCCCTTCTCTTTTTCCCCTTCCTCTCCCTTCCATTCCCATCACTTCTTCTCCATTCCCTTTCTTTCCATCCCATTCCCTTCAATCTTTACATTCTCCACTTTCCCTTTACCTCTCTTCCCATCCCTTTACATGTCTTCTTTCCCTTCTTCTCCCCGTTTCTTCTCCTCCCTTTCCCTTCCTTCTCTTCCTCTCCCTCTCCACATCCCATCCCCCGTTCTCCTCACTCTTCTCTATCCCCTCCTTCTCTCCCCTTCCTTCTCTCCTCTTCTCTCCACCTCCCTCATGCTTATCCTTCCCTCTCACCTTTTTTCTCCTTCCTCCATCCCTTACCCCCTTCTATTCCCTCCCCCGTTCCCCTCACACTTTTTCCCCTTCCTCTTCCCCCTTCCGCTCTCCTCCCTTCCCCTCGCAACCAATAAAAACTTAGCAACCAATAACACGCAACTTTCCCTTAATTGGCTACCTGTTTCTCACCTCACTTCGCTCAGCACAGGTAAATTAAACTTGAAGATAACGAAAAATGGATTAGAGGAAAGAGTGAAATTATGGGTGAGGGAAAGGAGAGGGAGAGAGAGAGAGGGAAGTGAAGGAGAGGGGAAAGAGAGGGGAGAGGAGGAGGAGGGAGAGGAAGGAGGATTAGAGAAAGTGAACGAAAGCTAAAGTGAAGGAGAGAAAAAAGTAATAAAATATGATAATGGCGATTTGATTGGAGGACGAGACACACACACACACACACACACACACACACACACACACACACACACACACACACACACACACACACACACACACACACACACACACACACCTCGTAAGTGATAAATTATGCAAAATACGAGTTAACCTAAAACCCATTACTTCTACTTCTACTACTACTACTACTACTACTACGTCTACTATTTACCATAACATCCGATAATATAGATGAAGGAAATAAGAAAAAAAGGAAAAGAAGAGGGAAGGAAAGGCAATAAAGGAGAAATAATTATGAATGAAGGAAATGAAGAAGAAAGTGAAGAAAATGAAGATAATATAATGTGAAGGAAAGATAAATAGATGGAAAAGAAAAAAAAAGAAAATGGAGGTGAGGGAAAACGGGGGAAGAGAAAAAGATAATAAAGGAGGAAAAAAAGGAAAATTGATGAAAGAAGTGGAGATAAAAAAAATGAGAGAAAGGAGAGAAAGGAGAGAAAAAGAGGAAAGAGAGAGAGAGAGAGAGAGAGAGAGAGAGAGAGAAACTAATGGAAATCAAGACAAAAAAGAAAAACAAAGAGGAAAAGAGAAAATAAAGAGAAAAAGACAAAGAAAAACAGAGTTAAAAATAAAAATAAAGAGAAAAGGAGAGAAAATAAAACAAATAAAAAATAATAAAAGAAAATAAGAAAGAAAAAATAAAGAGAAAAACAGTGAAAAAAGAAAAGAAAATAATAATAGAGAAAAAGAGACAAAGAAAACGGAACAATCCACGTCTCCGTTTTCTTTGTCTCATCGCCAACTCATCTATTTCGGGGCGATGTCTTAAGTCCCTCTCATCCTCCTCTTTATCTCCCTCCTCCTCCTCCTCCTCCTCCTCTTCCTCCTCCTCCTCCTCCTTAGTTTCCTTCATTTATCCTCATTCTTCTTACTTTTCTTGTTCTTCTTCTCTTCCATCTGTCTCCTCCTCCTCCTCCTCCTCCTCCTCCTCTTCCTCCTCCTCCTATTTATCTTGCTGTTGTTGTTTACCTTTTTCTCTTCCAAATCTCGTTCGTTGTCCTCTTCTTCTCTTTTCTTTTTTTTCCTTCTTCATCTGTTTCCCTTTTCCCGACCGCCATCACCGCCCCTACCTCCTCCTCCTCCTCCTCCTCCCCCCCTCCTCCTCCTCAATTTATCCTCATTCCACTAATCGTTGGAGGAAGAATCATGGTTAACGGAAAGGAGGAGGAGGAGGAGGAGTAGGAGGAGGAGGAGGAGGAGGAGGAGGAGGGGGAGATGACCCGTTTCCACGAATAGAGGAAATGGAAAATTGATGAAAGGCAATTAAAAAGGAGGAAGAATGATGGAGGGAGGGAGGGAGGGAGGGAGGGAAGGAAGAAAGGAGGGAAGAAAGGAAGGAAGGAAGGAAGGAAGTGATGAAGGATGTAAAGAGAGAGAAAAGATAAAACAATTGGGAAAAAAATAAGAGAGAGAGAGAGAAAGGAGAGGGAAATGAGAGGGGAGAGAGGAAGATAAGAGAAGAAAGAGGAAGAGAAAGAGGAAATCGGTGTTAAACAAACTCATCTGTCTCCTCCTCCTCCTCTTCCTCCTCCTCCTCCTCCTCAGTTATCCGTCATCTTCCTTCCTCCTTATTTTATCCGATCTTCTCCCCTCTTCCTCGTTTCCTCCTTTCTTCTTATCTTCAAGGAGGAACGAGACGGAGGAAGAGGGAGAGGAGGAAGAGGAAGAGGAAGAGGAGGAGGAGGAGGAGGAAATGTCGGAGGGGAGAGAGACGCTTCTGAGACGAGGTATGTGAGATAAGAAGGAAGAGAAGGAGGAGGAGGAGGAGGAGGATGGTAAGAAGCAGAATGTTTAGATAAAGATACTGAGGATGAGGGAAAGGAGGGGAGGAGATGGGAGAGGAGTAAGGGGAGGAGGAGGAGGAGGAGAGGAGGAGTGGGGGAGGATGGAGAAGGCAAAAAGTTAGGTCAAAATGATTAAGTGGCATCCCTTCACCCCTTCCCTTCCCTTTTACTCCCCTTTCCTCCCCATCACTTCCATTCATTATTTCTCACCCCATCACCCCACTAACCTGACCCCTTACCTTTTAATTACAACCCATTTCTCCCCTTTAATCTCCTCCCCTTACTCCCTATTCCCATCCCTTAATTATACTTTACCTTCCTTACCTTACCTTCATTTTAACCTTACCTTCCTTAATTTACCTTACCTTACTTTCCCTTCCCTAACCATTTATATATTTTGCTTTCTTCTCCTACTTTCCTACTTACCTCTCACTCCTTACCTGCTTACCTACCTAACTACTCACATATCTACCTATCATTCTACCTATCTACCTGTTTATCTCTCTACCTGTATTACCTCCTCTAAGACTACCCTTCCCTTCTCCCATTTTTTTTCTCTTCAATCTCCCTTCCCTTTTTTCCCTGTATCTCCCTACCTCCCTTTCTTCCCCTAACACACCCTTTATATCTGTTCCCCCTCTCTCCCTCCCTTCCCTTTCCCCTTTTATCTACTTACCTAATTTTCTCCCCCTTACACACCCTTACATTTGCGCCCCCTATCCCCCTCTCCCCCTCCCTCCCAGGTACTCCCAGGTACTGATCTCAGGAAGCAAAAGATACACGCACAAAAAGTCACTCTTTAAGCACAGGTAAGTGGCAAACACAGGTAAGGAGGAGGAGGAGGAGGAGGAGGAGGATGAACACGAAGAAGAAATAGAAGGAAAAAGTGAAGGAATGAAAAGGAAAATGCAAAACAAAAAAAACGTTCGATAAATTAAAGAAAAACGGAAAAAACGAGAGAGAGAGAGAGAGAGAGAGAGAACAAACTGGGCAATTTACAGTTCATCAAATCAGGAACAACAAAAGTAAGAAAAAAACTCGCCTTGCATACTAACCATTCTCTCTCTCTCTCTCTCTCTCTCTCTCTCTCTCTCTCTCTCTCAAAACGGATCTGCACTAACGAGAGAGAGAGAGAGAGAGAGAGAGAAACAAAAACAAACAAATACAAAAACACTCCAAAATATAAACATAAACACACACACACACACACACACACACACACACACACACACACACACACACACACACACACACACACACACACACACACACACACATTACCGTGACTCATACAGGTAACCAGCAGGTGTTTGGAGCCCGCTGATTGGCTCTAAACACCAGGTGAACTTAGTCAACCACCACCACCACCACCACTTACCCTGATGGCTCTACCTGACTGTGGACACCTGCTCTCTCTCTCTCTCTCTCTCTCTCTCTCTCTCTCTCTCTCTCTCTCTCTCTCTCTCTCTCTCTCTCTCTCTCTCTCTCAATTCTTCCTCTCATTCACTTTCTTTCCCATTTTTTTCTTTTTCATCTATCTTTTTCTTTCCTTCATTCTTTCTTCTTTTTCTTTCATTTTTATTTATTTCTTTTTTTCTCTCTCTCTCTCTCTCTCTCTCTCTCTCTCTCTCTCTCTCTCTCTCTCTAATCTATTTTTCTCCCACATTCATTTCTTTTACCTTTAAACATTTTACCTAATTATCTACACAATAATTATCTACTCCCCCTTCTCGCCTGTTTCTGTCCTTCCTTTTTTTATTATTTTTTTATTATTTTTTTTACTTTTCTTTCTCTTCCCTAATTCCTCCCCACATTGACACTCTTCACCCCTAAAGGATAAATAAGTAAACAACATTTTTCATATACTTAAAGGTCCTCTTATAGTTTCCCTATCTCTCTCTTTCTCATTTATTCTAATTCACAATTTTCCTTCGCTTGATAAAAAAAAAATGTAGTACTTTTCCTCATAAAAAAACATACAGTACTTTTCCTCATAAAAAAAAGTACTTTTCCTCGTAAAAAAAGTACTTTTCCTCATAAAAAAATGTACTTTTCCTCATAAAAAAACATGTACTTTTCCTCATAAAAAAAACGTACTTTTCCTCATAAAAAAACATGTGGTACTTTTCCTCATAAAAAAACGTACTTTTCCTCATAAAAAAACATGTAGTACTTTTCCTCATAAAAAACATGTAGTACTTTTCCTCATAAAAAAACATGTAGTACTTTTCCTCATAAAAAAACATGTAGTACTTTTCCTCATAAAAAAACGTACTTTTCCTCATAAAAAACGTACTTTTCCTCATAAAAAAACATGTAGTACTTTTCCTCATACAAAAACGTACTTTTCCTCATAAAAAACATGTGGTACTTTTCCTCATAAAAAAACATGTAGTATTTTTCCTCATAAAAAAAACATGTAGTACTTTTCCTCATAAAAAAACATGTAGTATTTTTCCTCATAAAAAAACATGTAGTACTTTTCCTCGTCAAAAACATGTAGTACTTTTCCTCATAAAAAAACATGTAGTACTTTTCCTCATAAAAAAACATGTAGTACTTTTCCTCATAAAAAACATGTAGTACTTTTCCTCGTCAAAAACACATTATCATCCCCATCTTTTTATTATCTTCCTCACTCTATCTCTTGTTTTTCCATCCAAATTCTACCTTTTTCTCCCCAAACGTTTCCTTCCCCTCGTTGTCTCCCTCTTCTAACCTTCCACTACCCTCGCCTCCCCACACAGCCCCTCTCCCTCCCCACTCTCATTCCCTAACTGAAAATAATGTTCCTATGTTTTTTTCCCCCATACGAATTCTACCTTTTTATCTCACTTTTCCTCCAAACACGGCCTTCCTCCTACCTTACCTTCCTCCTCCTCCTCCTCTCCTCCTCCTCCTCCTCCCCCCGCCAGGTGATCAGCGTTACTGTTATCACCAGGTAACGCCACACCTGAATTGTCTAAATTAACGTTGAAACACCTGAGCACCTGTGTTTCTACCTCCTCTCCTCCTTCCCCCCCCTCCTCCTCCTCCTCCTCCCTGTTCCCCTCGTCTGACTTCTCCTCCTCTTTCTCTCTCTCTCTCTGACTTCTCCTTTCTCTTTCTATTCCTCCTCCTCCTCCTCCTCCTCCTCCTCCTCCTCTGACTTCTCCTTTCTCTCTTCATTTGTGAGTTCGATTTATTTTCTTCTTTACAATACGTGTGTGTGTGTGTGTGTGTGTGTGTGTGTGTGTGTGTGTGTGTGTGTGTGTAAATGTGAGTGTAAGTTAAATGCGGCAGGGTGTAACCGTAGAATTTTTCAATGTAATTTTCTGGAGAGAGAGAGAGAGAGAGAGAGTGCATTAGTTGAGCAGTATTTTGTAATGGTTAGTGTTATTGTTATTGATAGTGCTTTTAACTTGTACTATCATTATTGTTATTATTATTATTATTATTATTATTATTATTATTATTATTATTATTATTATTATTATTATTATTATTATTATTATTATTATTATCATTATTATTATTATTATTATTATTATTGTGGCGGCGGGCGATACTCAAACACGTATCATCCTGTACGCGGCGCCGGCACGCTAACCACTCAGCCACAGTCTCTCCTGCCAGGTACTACTACTACTACTACTACTACTACTACTACTACTACTACTACCACCACTACTACTACTACTACTACCACCACCACTACTACTACTACTACTACTACTACTACTACTATTCCTACTAATACTAATTATTTCTGACTATTTCCCAACTGATCGATTTTTCTCGCATTATTCAGCTAATTAGCCGTTTTATTGTTATCGTCGATCGTATCATTAATTCGGCCCAAGGTGTGATCGCTAATTGTTCTCGCGATGATCACCTGCCTAATGAGGGGAAAAATATACACCTTTTCCCCTGCCCATTATGTCATCGTCTGTGTGTCTGTTTGTTTGTATGTGTGTGTGTGTGTGTGTGTGTGTGTGTGTGTGTGTGTGTGTGTGTGTGTGTGTGTGTGTGTGTGTGTGTGAATGTATGCATATATATTCCCCTATTCTTCCTTTTCTACTTCCCTTTTCTTTCCCTCTCCTTCCTATTTTCCCTTTTCGAATTCCTTCACCTCCATTTTTCCCCTTCCCTTGCTCACCCCCCTCCCCTATTCCACTCTTTCCCCTCTCTTCCATCCTCACCACCCCATCTCCTCTCTCCCTCTCTCTCCCTTCCTTCCTCATCCTTTCCTCTCCTCTCCCTCCTTTCCCTATTATCCAGACCCTCTCTTCCTTCCTCCCTATGTATGTATGAATCTATGTATGAATGTATGTATGTATGTGTGTAACCACGCGTGTATGTAAGGCTGTTTTTATGTCTGTTTTTTGTCTATCTGTCTGTATGTCTGTCTGCCTCTCTGTCTGTCTATCACACACAAAGGTAAACAAACACACACACAAGCAGACTCACACTCATGCACACACACACACACACACACACACACACACACACACGCGGGCAGGCTCTCATAACAAACATAATCATTCTCTGTATTAAATCAGGACTTGAGGAAGACCTTCATTAGCATATTAATTAAAGATCAGGGTCAGACCACCTTCAGAATGCCCTCCTCCACCCTTCCCCTCCAT
>NC_066557.1:9604207-9606707 GCF_024679095.1 Eriocheir sinensis
AATAACAGAAAAAGGGGAAAAAAATTAATAACAGATAAAATAAGAAGAAACAGGAAATGGATATGTAAGATGGGTGTGGGGAAGGGAAGGGAAGGGAAGGGAAGGGAAGGGAAGGGAAGGGAAAGGATTAGCTAAGAGAGGAAGGGAAAGAAAAAGGAAGGAAAGAGCAGGAAGGGAAGGGAAGGGAAGGGAGGAGAGGGGAAGGGAAGGGGAGGGAAGGGAAGGGAAGGGAAGGGAAGGGAAGGGAAGGGGAGGGGAGGGAAGGCAAGGAGAGGGAGAAGGGAGGGAAGGGAAGGGAAGAGAAGAGAAAGGATGGGAGAAGAGAGGAAGGGAAAGGAAAAGGAAGGAAAGAGAAGGAAGGGAAGGGGAACGAGAGGAAGGGAAGTGACTGGAGAGGAAAGGGAGGGGAGGGAAGGGAGGGAAAGGGAAGAGAAGGGAAGAGAAGGGAAGGGAAGGGAAGGGAAGGGAAAGGATGGGAGAAGAGAGGAAGGGAAAGGAAAAGGAAGGAAAGGGAAGGAAGGGAAGGGGAACGAGAGGAAAGGAAGTGATTGGAGAGGAAAGGGAGGGGAATAGAGACCAAAGGGGGGAGGGGGAAGGGGAGGGAAGGGAGGGAAAGGGGGGAGGGGGAAGGGGGGGAGGAAGGTAAGAGCACTCAGGTAATTAGCCGACTACAGGTGAATGGAGACACACAAACCCACAGGTGATCAGAGAGAGAGAGAGAGATGGTGAGAGAGAGCAGACTGTATACGTTGAATCACAGTCTCTCTCTCTCTCTCTCTCTCTCTCTCTCTCTCTCTCTCTCTCTCTCTCTCTCTCTCTCTCTCTCTCTCTCTCTCTCTCTCTCTCCGTAAGATGATTTTTTTTCTTTCCATCTGTAATTTTCTCACCTGTCTAAAGAGGAGGATGAGGAGGAGGAGGAGGAGGAGGAGGAGGAGGAGGAGGAGGAAGAAAAAATGAGGGAAGACGTGATCCCATTAACTCCATTTCCTGCCTTACCATACATCTCCTCCTCCTCCTCCTCCTCCTCCTCCTCCTCCTCCTCCTCCTCCTCCTCCTCCTCCTCCTCCTCCTCCCTCCTCTTCCTCAGTCTCTTCCATCTCTTCCAATACGATCAATTCACTTAGCGTCTCTCTCTCTCTCTCTCTCTCTCTCTCTCTCTCTCTCTCTCTCTCTCTCTCTCTCTCTCTCTCTCTCTCTCTCTCTCTCTCTCTCTCTCTCTTTATTATAAGTAGGTACCCGTCTACTCTTTCCTCCTCCTCCTCCTCCTCCTCCTCTTCCTTCTCCTCCTCTAACGGCTCTTCTGCCTCCTTATCTTCGTCCTCCTCCTCCCACCTTTTTTCTTCTCCTCCTCCTCCTCCTCCTCCTCCTCCTCCTCCTCCTCCTCCAACCCTTCTCCTCCTCCTCCTCCTCCTCCTCCTCAAAATCCTCTTTTATCTCCCATATCATCTCCCTCTTCCTCCTTCTCTTCTTCCTCTTCCTCCTCTTCCTCTTTCTCATCTAAAATCTTCCTTCAACTTCTTAAACTCCTCTTCTACAATCCACTCCTCCTCCTCCTCCTCCTCCTCCTTCACTCTCCTTTCTTTCCCTTTCTCTCTCCCTTCTTCCTTCCCCTTCCCTTCCCTTCTTTCTTTACTTTTCCCTTCTCCTCCCTTCTCCTTCATTTTCTCTTCCTTCTCTTCTCTTTTCTTTTCTCTTCTTTAAAACCCTTCTCTTTCATTTCCGTCTTTCCTCCTCCTCCTCCTCCTCCTCCTCCTCCTCCTCCTCCTCCTCCTCCTCCAGGCGTCATTACAGTGCCTTAACATAACTACTTTGTGACTTTAAATTGTAAAGATGAATAATGTTTTGAGGAGGAGGAGGAGGAGGAGGAGGAGGAGGAGGAGGGGGGGGGGGGGAGGGGGGCGTTCGATCGTTGCTCCGCGTTCTTATGACAACCAGAACATAAATATTTCTCTCAAGATGGAGGAGGAGGAGGAGGAGGGGGAAGGAAGGAAGGAAGGAAGGAAGGAAGGGGAAGGGAAGGGTTTAGAAGAAGAAAAGAGGGAAGAGAAGGAAGAGAGAATGAAGGAGATGGAAGGCAAGGGAAGGAAGAGTGAAGGAAGGAAGGAAGGAAACGGAAGGGAAGGGTTTTGAAGGAGAGAAGAGGGAAGAGAAGGGAGAGCGAGATTGAAGGAAATGGAAGGAAGGCAAGGGAAGGAAGGAAGGAAGGGAGGAAGGAAGGAAGGAAACGGAAGGGAAGGGTTTTGAAGGAGAGAAGAGGGAAAGGAAGGGAGAGCGAGATTGAAGGAAATGGAAGGAAGGCAAGGGAAGGAAGGAAGGAAGGAAGGAAGGAAGGGAAGGGTTTTAAAGTAGAAAAGAGGGAAGAGAAGGGAGAGAGAGAGCGAAGGAGATGGAAGGAAGGAAGGAAGAGAGAAGGAAGGAAGGGAAAGGAAGGGTAAATAAATAAAGGGAAAGGAAGGAGAGGATGAGTGAAACATGGAACGGAAGGAAAAGAATGATAAGG
>NC_066557.1:9609207-9651707 GCF_024679095.1 Eriocheir sinensis
TCTCTTCCCCTCCCTCTCTCTCCCTTCCCCTCCCTCTCTCCTCCTTCTCCCCTCTCCCTTTCCTCTCCATTCCCGCCCTCCCAATCTGCCTCCCCTTTTCCCTCCCCCTCCCTCCTATCCCCCTCCCTCCCCACTAATCATCCGGCAGGCCTATATATAAGCCTTAACGCAACACAAAGGCCGAACACAACACAAACATTACATCTTCAAATATTTCAAACCCACCCATTATCTTCTTTGGCGATAGGTCTCAATAGTGTATTTACCCCCCCTCTACCCCCCCTTCCCTTTCCCCTTCCCTCCTTCTCTTTAATCCCCCTCTTCTATCATTATCTTTATCCCCTCTTCTTCATTCCTTCTTCCTCTTTCCCTCTTATGCTTTTCCTTTTCATTTCACTTTCTTTTTTATAATCCTCTCTTCCATCCCTTCTATCCCCCCTTCCCCCTTCCCTCCTTCTCTTTAATCCCCCTCTCTTCTATCATTATCTTCATCCCCTCTTCTTCATTCCTTCTTCCTCTTTCCCTCTTATGCTTTTACTTTTCATTTCACTTTCTTTTTTTTATAATCCTCTCTTCCATCCCTTCTATCCCCCCTTCCCCCTTCCCTCCTTCTCTTTAATCCCCCTCTTCTATCATTATTTATATCCCCTCTTCTTCACTCCCTCTCTATAGTCGACGTTTAATACTTTTCCTTTTTCATTTCGCTTTCTTTTTTATAATCTTTCTCTTCCATCTTTTTCTTTTTAATCTTTTTTTTTGTTTCTTATTTTTATTCTAATCTTCCATCTCTTGTTTTATTCCATTTTCTCTCTCTCTTCCTCTTCCATATTTTTATTTTTATCGTTATTTTTTTTCTTTTTTTTTCATCCTTCTCTTCCATATTCTGTTTCATTCCACTTTCTCTCTTTTTTTCTTCCTCTTCCAGCTTTCCTTTTCCTTCCTTATTCCTTTTTCTTCATTCTCCTCTTCCTTTTTTTCCTTTCCTTTTCATTTTCTCTCTTTCCTTTAGTTCTTCCTTTTCCATCTTTCTTTTTAATCTTCCTTTTCTTCTTCCTTTTTTTCATCCTCCTCTTCCTTTTCTTTTCCTTTCCATACCATTTTCTCTCTTCCTTTTGGTTCTTCCTTTTCCATCTTTTCCTTTTTATCTTCCTTCTTTTTTCCTTATTTTTCCTCCGCCTTTTCCATCTTTCCTTTTTCACACAATTTTATCTCTTCCTTTTCTTTCTTCCTCTTCCTTCTTTTCTTTGTCTTCCTCCCTTATTCCTTATTTTTCCTCTTCCTTTTCCGTCTTTCCTCTTAATACCTCTTTCCTCTTTCTTTTCATCTCAAGAGGTATTGCATCTCCCCTTTCCTCTTTTTATTTTCCTCCCCTTCCTCTTCCTCTTAATCTCCCTCTCTCCCTTTTCCTGCTTTTGACAAATTGCCCCTTTCTTTTTTTCATTTTCTCCCCTTCCTTCCCATTAATCTCCCTTTTCCCCCTCTCCTTTCCTTTTAATTTCACTTCCCCATATCTCATCCATTTAAACGCCCATTTCTATTCCTCTCCATCCCCACACCCACAATCTCCCCCCCCCCCTCCCCTTTCTTCCCCATTCTCTCTTCTACCAATCCATTCCTTGCCTCACTTTACACTTAACACCGCAATCCCCTTTCTCTCCTCCTTATCTTCTTCCATCTCCCCTTTTCCTCCCCATCCTCTTCCATCTCCCCTTTTCCTCCCCATACCTTCCATCCTCTCCCCTTTTCCCATTTACATTTTCATTTATTTTTTTCTTATCCCACTAAATTTTCCGCCACCTCATAAATTCCCTTCCACTATCCCCTTCAAATCCTCCCCACACTCTTCCCCATCCTCCCTATCTCCTCCTGTTATCCCTCCCCTTCCTTTTCCACCTATCCACCTATCCACCTATCCAAAGTTCCCTTCCCTTCCTCCTCACACTCCTCCTAGTTCTCTTCCCATCTCTCCTCTTCCTTCCCCTCCTTCCACTCATTCCATACCATTTCCATCACTATTCCCAGCCCCATACCTTCCGTCCCCTCCTATCTACCTCCATTATCTATTTCTTACCCCCCATTAAATTATCTACTACCCCATAATTACCCTTCCATAATCCACTTCTTATTTTCCCCTCTTCCTCCCCCTTCCTTTAATTCCATTCTATAATCCTTCTATCCTCATCCCAATCCTTATAAACCCCTCTCCTCCACTTCCCTCCCCCTCCCCTCTCCTCCACTTCCCTCCCCCTTTCCCCTTCTCCTCCCCTTCCCTCCCCCTTTCCCCTTCTCCTCCCCTTCCCTCCCCTTCCTCCTCTCTTCCCCTTCCCTCCTCCTCCCCTTCTCCTCCCCTTCCCTCCCCCCTCCTTCTCCTCCCTTTCCTCCCCCTTTCCCCTCCTTCCTCCCCTCCCCCTCTCCTTCCTCCCTTTCCCTCCTCCTCCCTTCCTCCTCCTTCCTCCCTCCCCTCCTCTCCCCTCCCCCCACACCTGCCAGGGCCATCTCACACCTGACTCCCCACACCTGGCCTCCACAAACACTCGCTCCAACACAATTTCACACCTGTCGTCACGAGGAGGTGTGGAGGAGAGACATGGAGAGACGGAGGGAGGGAGGGAGGTGTGGAGAGAAATAGAGAGGAGGAGAGGGAGGGAGGGAGAGGAGGAAGGGAGGGAGGGTTGAAGGGAGAAGACAGAGTTATAGTACAGGGAGAAGAAAGAGAGAGGAAGGGAGGAAGGAAGGGAGGAAGGCAGTGAATAGAGAATGGAGGGAGGAAGAAAGGGAGACTAAAGGAAATGGGGGAAGGAAACGGAGAGAGGAAAATAAGGAAAGAAGGAAAAGAGGAGGAAAAATGGCGAAAGAAAGAAAGGAAAAGGAAAGGAAAGTGAAGGAATGAGAGAGGAAGAGATGGAGGAAGGGAGGAAATAAGGAATGGTAGGGAGGAAGAAAGGGAGAGTAAAGGAAATTGGGAAGGAATGGGAGAGAGGAAAATGGTTGAAAGGAAAGAAGGAAAGGAGGAAAAATGGCGAAAGAAAGGAAGGAAAAGGAAAGGAAAGTGAAGGAAAGAGGTAAGAAATAGAGGAAGAGAGAAAAGAGGAAAGGAATAAAGAGGAATAAAGAGGAAAGATTGGGGAAAAGATAGAACGGTAAGAGGAGAAACGAAGCAAGAGGAAGAAGGAGAGGAAGAGAGAGGAGTGAGGAAAGAAGAGGAAAGAGGGATGCAGGAAAGAGGAAATGAGGTAAGCAAAGAGGAAAGGAAAGGAAAGAGGATTTACATAGATTTACATAGAAAATCAGACCACACAGACCCCATGGTCCAGACTTGGTGGTCTGTCCTTAAACCTAAGTGATTTTACATTAATCAGAAGACTCCAAAACGTTGCATTTCTACTCTAGTTGATATTAAGTTGAAGGAAGTGACGGTCGAGCTTATTTTTGAAGGAGTCAATCGTGTTACACTGGACCACTGACGGTGGAAGCTTATTCCATTCTCAACTTTGGTGAAGAAAAATTTGGTGCAGTCTGAATTTACTTGTCTACATCATTGTTCCTCGTGCGCAAAGTGTCATCGATCATAAACAATGTTGATCTGTCTACATTCGTGAAACCATTAAGTATTTTAAAACATTCGATCAGTTTTCCTCGGAGGCGACGTTTCTCAAGAGAGAACATGTTAAGGGTAGAAAGCCTTTCTTCGTAGGATTTGTTGCGCAAGGAAGGGATCATTTTCGTTGCCCGACGCTGAACACCTTCTAATTTAGCAATATCCTTTGCATGGTGGGGAGACCAAAACTGTACCGCATATTCCAAGTGGGGTCTGACTAAACTGTTGTAGAGCGGGAGTATTACATCTTTATTCTTGAATACAAAGTTTCTTTTAATGAAGCCCAACATTCTGTTCGCTTTATTTGCTGCATCGATGCATTGCTGTGAGAATTTGAGGTTTGACGCGATTTTGACCCCTAAGTCTTTGACGCATTGAACGCTTTTGAGAGATAGGGGAAGAGGATGGGAGAGGAGTGAGGAAAGAAGAGGAAGACTAACAGAGGGAGGGACAAGAGGGAGGAAAGAAGAGGAAAGAGGGAAAGAGGGATGCAGGAAAGAAGAGGAAATGACGTAAGCAAAGAGGAAAGGAGAGGAAAGAGGTAGAGAGAAGGCAAAGAGAGAGAAGAGAGGAAGAGGAGAGGTGAGGAGTGGGAGGAAAGAGGAAGAAAGATAAAGAGGAAGAGAGGGAGGGGAGGAAAGAGGAAGAGGAAGAGGAAAAGAGGTAAATAGAAAACAGAGAGAGAAGAAGAGGGACGAAAGAGGAAGAGGAAGAGGAGTAAAGAGAAAGGAAAGAGAGTGAGAAGAGGGAATAAAGAGGAGAAAGAGGCAAAGAAAAAAGAAAGAGAGAAGAAAGAGGAAAAAGAAACAGAGGAAGAGGAACAAAGAGAAAGCAAAGAGAGGGAAGAGAAGGATGGAAATAAGAGGAGGCGGTAAAGAGGAAGAGGAAGAGAGAGAGGAAAGAGAGGAAGGAAAGAGGGAGAGGAAAAGATGAAGAGAAAGAAGAGACAAAGAGAAAGCAGTGAGAAGAGGAAGGAAAGAGGAAAGAGGAAGAGGAAGAGGAAGAGGAAGAGGAATACTTACATTAATTTCCATACTACTAAGATTCCATTCTGATTTTCCTCTCCCGTGACTGTTTTCGGAAATGAGCTTCGTGTGCGTGTGTATGTGTGTGTGTGTGTGTGTGTGTGTGTGTGTGTGTGTGTGCGCGCGTGTGTGTGTGTGTGTGTGTGTGTGTGTGTGTGTGTGTGTGTGTGTGTCCAGTGTTACCTGTGTACATAAACGTTAATTAAAGAAAAAAATAAACAAACAAAAAAGTAAACAAAAAAAATACAGGTAAAAAAATAGAAAAACAAGAAGAAGAAGAAGAAGACCCACAACAACAACAACAACAACAACAACAACAACAACAACAAGGACACATTCTCCGGACGAGCAAAGTGGAAAATCCGGTTAAACGAACAAACATCTTTTCGTTTATCCGGAAAAGTCCTCATTTTATCCGGATGACAGCGATATGTCGGCCGTTAAGGAGGAGGAGGAGGAGGAGGAGGAGGAGGAAGAAGAAGAGGAGAAAAAGTTGATGAAGAGAAGAAAGAAAGAGAAAATAATGGAGAGAAAGAAAAGAAAAAGAAGAGAGGAAAAAGAAAAGAATAAAAGAGGAAAATCGAAAAGGAGGAGGAAGAGGAAAAAGAAACAAGACGGAGAAAGGAAAAGAGAGAGAGAAAAAAGAGGAAAACGGGCAAGGAGGAAGAGGAGGAAGAAGAGGAGGAGGAAGAAGAAGAAGAATGAAGAGAGAGATGGATGAAGAAGTAGTAAGGGAGAAGAGGAAGATATAAAGAAGATAGGAGAAAGAGAGGAAGATAGGGAAGATAGAGGAGGAGGAGGAGGAGGAGGAAGAAGAGGAGGAGGAAGAAGAAGAAGAATGAAGAGAGAGATGGATGAAGAAGTAACAAGGGAGAAGAGGAAGATATAGAGAAGATAGGGGAAAGAGAGGAAGAAGGGGAGATAGAGGAGGAGGAGGAGGAGGAGGAGGAAAAACAGATGTGGAGGGCAAGTAATTTTCTCTTCCGTTAAACATTTTGCATCGTCACTATCATCTTTTTTTTCCTCCTTCTTCTTCTTTTTCATCCCTTCCCTTCTTCTTCCCTCTCTTCCTCCTCCTCCTCCTCTTTCACTGTTCTTTCTATCCTCATCTTCCCTTTTCTATCTTATTTTCCCCTCTTCTTTTTTTTATCACTCCCTTTCTTCTTCTCCTCTTCCTCCTCCTCCTCTTCCACTGTTCTTCCTATCTTCATCTTCCATTTTTCTTCCCTCTTCCTCTTTCTCATCTCATATTCCTTTTCTTCTCCTCTTCTTTGCATCATCACTATCATCTTTTTCATCACTTTCCTTCTTCTTCCCCATCTTCTTCCTTCTTCACTTTCCCCTCCTCTCCTTCCTCCTCTTTTTCCCTCTCCTTCATATCAGTTCTCCCTCCTCCTCCTTCTCTTTCCTATCTACACTTCCTTCTCCTTTCTTTATCTCCCCCCTCTTCTATTTCCCTTTTCTTCATCTCCTTCTACTACTCCCATTTCTCTTTCCTCCTCCTCTTCTTCCTCCTCCTCCTTTTCCTTCTGCTACTGATAGAAGAGATAATTAAAGGGAAGGAGAGAATGGAGGAAAGGTCAAGGAAGGGAGAAGGGAGAGAAAAGGGATTAAAGGGAGGAGAATATAGGAAGAGAAAGAGGAGGAGGAGGAGGAGGAGAGGAAGGGAGAGGAGAGAAGGAAGAGGAGGGAGAGAGAGAGAGAGAGATTAAAGGAAGGAGAATACAGGGAGAGAAAGAAGAGGGGAAGGAGGGAAGAGGAGGAGGAGGAGGTAGAGAAATGTAGGAAGGGAAGGATTTAAGGGAAAGGGAAAGAAAGGGAGGAAGGGATTGTGAGAAAGAGGGGAGAGAAAGGGGAGAAGGGGAAGGGGAGGGGAGGGGGAGGTCAGGAGGAGGGGGGGAGGGGAAGGGGGGGTGAAAAACGACTCAGCCACGACCCTCATTAGCTGTTAACGACCTCTAATTCTGATGACTTACTGTTCTCGTTACGACCCCCCCCCCCGCCCCCCCACCCCCCTTCCCCTCCTGCCCCCCCTTCCTTCCCCTCCCTTCTCCTTCACTCCCCTTAACCTCAGTCTCCCCCTCAACCCAACCTCCCCAACTATTGCCCTCTTCCCCTTCCTCCCCATCAATCCCATCTTCCCTCGTTCCCATCTCCCCTCTCCCTTTCGCTCTCCCCTCATCTTCCTCCCCTTCCCCTTACCTCCCCATTACTTTCCCCCTTTAGTTTCCATCAACCCCTCAACTCAACCTCTCTTCCCCTTCCTCCCTATCAATCTCATCTTCTCTCTCTCCCATCTCCCCTCTCCCTTTCTCTCTCCCCTCCTTCCCTCCTTCCATCACAATTCCATCACCTCCCCTTCTCCCTTTATCTCCCTTCCTCCCCATCACCCTCATCTTCCCTTTCCCCTCCCCCCCTTACCTTCTCCCTTTATCTCCCTTCCCTTCCCCTTATCCTTTCCTCCCCTCTTCTTCCCTTTATTTTCTCCCCTTACCTCCTTTTCCTTCCCCTCTCTCATCTCCTTCCTTTTCCTTCCCCTTCCCTTCCCTCCCTTCCTTCTCTCCCTTCTCCCCTTACTCTCTCCCCTTCAACTCTTCCCTCCCTTACCTCCCTTTGTTTTCATGATCCCCTTAACTTTCCCTCCACTAATAATGCCTCTTCTCTCCTCTTCCTTCCCCTTCCCATCATCTTCTTCCTCTTTCCCCTCCACTTACCTTCCCTTTCCCTTTCTTCCCCTCCTCTTCCTCTATCCCTTACCTCCTCCCCTTTGCCTCCATTAACACCTCAAATTCCCCCTTTACCTACTTTTCCTTCCCCTTTCCCTCCCTCTCCCTGACTTCCTTCCTCTCTCCCTACCTCCATAATCACTATCTTTCCCTCCCCTTCCTTCCCCTCCTCCCTTTTCCCTTCCTCTCTTCCCCTCTCTCTCCCCCACCTCCTATATTTCCTCCCTACCTCCAAAACTACTCTTTCTCTTTACCTTCCTCTTCCCTCCCCATCCCCTCTCTTTCCTCCTTCCCTCTCCCTCTCCCTATAAACATCACCTCAAACAGTGCTACCTCTCACCTCCTCTCCCTTCCCCTCACCCTCCCCTCCCCATCTCCCTTCTTCACCCTACCCTCCCCATCTCCCTTACCTTCTTGCTGTCTATCACTTCCTACCCTTCCCCTCCCTTACACTCCACCCCAAAAAATACTACCATCCCCTTCCATTTCCAAATAAAGGAGAAATGTGAGAAGGGCAATAAAGAAAGAAAGTATACAAGGAAAGAGAGGAGGGAGAGAAAGGGAAAGGAGAGAGAAGGGAAGGATGAAATGGGGAAAGAAAAGAGGAAAGAGAGGGTGTGAGGAAAGAGGAGGAGAGAGGGAGAGAAGAGAAAGGGAGGATGAAAAGGGGAAAAGAAGAGGAAAGAGGGGAGAGATAGATGTGTGGAGAGGGGAAATAGAAGAGAAAAAGGGGAGAGGGGAGATAAAGAAAATGAAAAGAGGAAGAGGCGGAAAGATAGATAATTATGAGGGAAGATGAGAGGATAAAGATGAGAGAAAAAAGGAATAAGGATAGAAGGATAAGATGGGAGACAGAAGAAATAAGGATAAAGATGGGAGAAAGAAGGAAAAGAAAGAAGGAATAAGGATAGAAGGATAAAGATGGGAGAAAGAAGGAAAAAGAAAGATAAAGGGAAAAAAGAGGGAAAAAGGTAGATGGGTGTTAAGCTATTATTATTATTATTATTATTATTATTATTATTATTATTATTATTATTATTATTATTATTATCATTATTACTATCGTTATTAATTCGGCTTAAGCTTAGAAAGTCCTTAATTGGTTTTCCGGTTTTTTGTCCTATCCATTAACGAAGGGAAAAAATAATGAAGGAAAGAAGAAGGAAGGAGGGAGAGAGGGAGGGAGGAAGAGAGGAAGGGAAAGATGGATGGAGAGAATTTAGTTAGTCGGAAGGGAAGAGGAAGAGAAGAAAAAAGGAAAGATTTGGAAAAGAAGATAGAAAGGAAGGAAGGAAGGAAGGAAGGAAGGAAGGAAAGAAAGATCTGAACGGAAAGAAGGAAGAAGGAAGGAAGGAAGAAAGGAAAGAAAGATTTAAAAGGAAGGAAGGAAGGAAGGAAGAAAGGAAGGAAGCAAGGAAGAAAAGATGGAAGGAAGGAAAAACTTAAACGGAAGGAAGGAAGAAGGAATAAAGGAAGAAAAATAAAGAAGGAAAATAAAAGATGGAAGAGGAGGAAAAGGGAGAATTGAAGTAAGGAAGTAGAGAATAGAATAGATAAAGAAAGAGACGAAGGAGAGAAAGAAGAAATAAAGGAAACAAGGAAGAAAATTTAAAAAAAAGATAAAATAACACTAAAGAAAGAGGAGGAAAAGGAGAGAGAGAGAGAATAAAAATGTTATTACACAAGAGGATTGTTCAAGAGTCATTTGGGGCCTCTCTCTCTCTCTCTCTCTCTCTCTTAATAGGATGAGATATGAATGTTTTATGATACCGTCTGTCTGTTTCTTAATCGTGTGTGTGTGTGTGTGTGTGTGTGTGTGTGTGTGTGTGTGTGTGTGTGCGCTCGTGCGTGTGTGCTCGTGTTTGTGTGTGTGTGTGTGTGTGTGCACAAAAAAACAACATGTGTGCGTACAATTTTTGACACACACACACACACACACACACACACACACCCACACACACACACACACACACACCAAAAAAACGTTGTAATTAGATCTGTGTTATAATGAAATTCCATCCACACACACAGAGCAAAAAAGGGAAGATGTTTAGCATTCTCCTGCCCCGGATGCTGGAAGAGGAGGAGGAGGAGGAGGAGGAGGAGGAGGAGGAGAATAGAGTGGGTTACTTTGCTTTTTATTAGTGTGTGTGTGTGTGTGTGTGTGTGTGTTGAACCGTTCCCATTTGTAGTCATAATATAGTTAGATTGTAATATATAAGCAATTAAGTTATCTATCTGTCTATCTATCTATCTATTTATCTATCTATCAGTGTAGCTATCCATCTATTAGACCAAAGATACGGAGATGAGCGCGGAGGCAATGCGTACTGGAGTGTGGGAAACAATTATATTAACTTTCTTCCTCAAACTGTATTTTTTTTTTCCATCTAGTGTCTCTCTCTCTCTCTCTCTCTCTCTCTCTCTCTCTCTCTCTCTCTCTCTCTCTCTCTCTCTCTCTCTCTCTCTCTCTCTCTCCTCCCTCACCTTCATCTTTCCTCCCATCACTCTCCTCCTCCTCCTCCTCCTCCTCCTCCTCCCCTCTCATCACATCGCGAGTTATTTTTTGTTCAGTATTTTTTTATTTTCTTTAACATATTTTTTATCTTTTTTTTTTCTTCTGCATCTTCACCATTTTCTTCCCCCCTCGTTTTTTTTTTCTTCCTTCCCTTTTCTTTCTCTTCTTCTCCCATTATTTATTTTCTTTCTAACAGCCGGCCTCTTCTCTCTCCTCCCTCCTTCTCTCCTCCCCTCACTCCCTTCTCTCCTCCCCTCACTCCCTTCTCTCCTCCCCTCACTCCCTTCTCTCCTCCCCTCACTCCCTTCTCTCCTCCCCTCACTCCCTTCTCTCCTCCCCTCACTCCCTTCTCTCCTCCTCTCACTCCCTCACTTCCCTTCCTCCATCCCCTCCTCACCTTCCTTCCCTTCCTAGTCTTCTTCACCCATCCCCCTTTCCTTCCCTCTTTCTCCAACCATCTCCCATTCCTCCACGCGGCCACCCATCTCATCTCCCTCACACCCTTTTCCAGGACCCATTTCCCCTTTCCTTGCCCATACCCCCCCATCTCCACCCCCCCACACACGTCCACAAGCTATCATATCCCTCCCTTCCTCTTGCCTTCCCTTCCCACATCACTCCCACCCACCCTTACCCCTTCTATCATCATCCCCTTCATCACCCCCACCAACCTCCCCTTCAGCATCATCCCCCCTTTTAAACCCCCCCTGCCACCCCTCTCACACGTTTTCACTCCACTTCCCCTCCTCACTCTCGGCGCTTCAACCCCCTTCCTTCCTGGCCCCCCTCACCCCCCTTCCCCCCCCTTCACACGTCGGGCTGAGGGATGGGCTGCCGCGGGACAAAGCAAACAGATAAATAGCCGCCACAACAGGCTGGAGCGCTTTTCATTCTTCCGTGTTTTTTGTTTTTTGTTTTCCTTTTTTTTTCTCTTTTTTTTTTTTTTTTTTGGTAGGAAGGAAGGATGTTGGCAGGCTGCTGTTTGGTGTGTGTGTGTGTGTGTGTGTGTGTGTGTGTGTGTGTGTGTGCGCGGGGGGGACTTGAAGGACGGGAAGTGATGGGAGGGAATGAAGGGGACGGGAGGGAAAGGAGTGAAGACGTAAAGTGATGGGAAGAAATGAAGGGTAAAATGGGAGGTAAGGGAAGGGAAAGTATGGAGAATCTGGAAGGGATATGGAAGGGGACGAAGAAGAGAAGAGCGGGAGAGGTGATGGGAAGTTACGACAAGGAAGTGATGGGAAGGGGAGAGAAAAAAGGAAGGAAGGAGGGAGGAAAGTGAGGAAGGTATGACAAGGAGGTGATGGGAAGGGAGACGAAAAAGAAGGGAAGAAATTGAGGGAAAAGTGATGGGAAGGTATGACAAGGAAGTGATGGGAAGGGAGAGGAAAAAGAAGGGAAGGAAGGGAGGGAAAAGTGATGGGAAGGTATGACAAGGAAGTGATGGGAAGGGAGAGGAAAAAGAAGGGAAGAAATTGAGGGAAAAGTGATGGGAAGGTATGACAAGGAAGTGATGGGAAGGGAGAGGAAAAAGAAGGGAAGGAAGGGAGGGAAAAAGTGATGGGAAGGTATGACAAGGAAGTGATGGGAAGGGAGAGGAAAAAGAAGGGAAAAAGTGAGGGAAAAGTGATGGGAAGGTATGACAAGGAAGTGATGGGAAGGGAGAGGAAAAAGAAGGGAAGGAAGGGAGGGAAAAGTGATGGGAAGGTATGACAAGGAAGTGATGGGAAGGGTGAGGAAAAAGAAGGGAAGGAAGGGAGGGAAAAGTGATGGGAAGGTATGACAAGGAAGTGATGGGAAGGGAGAGGAAAAAGAAGGGAAAAAAGTGAGGGAAAAGTGAAGGGAAATGAGGTGAAATAAAAGGTGTGATAAAATTTGAGAAAAGGAAGGAAAGATAGAAAAAAGAAAGGAAAAAGAAAATGTTAAGAAAAAGAAAGAAGGAAAAGAATAAAACAGGAAAATCAAAAAAGGAGAAGGTATAGAAAATGGAGGAAAAGAGAGGAAAAGAATAAAAAACGGGAAAATACAAGGGAGAGGAAAAAAGGAAGAAAGAAAATTAGGAAAATGAATAGAAAATGAGGAAAATGAGGAAAAGAAAGACGAGAGAGAGAGAGAGAGAGAGAGAGAGAGAGAGAGAGAGAGAGAACATAATGGCTGTCAATAATGCATAATGTTGACAAGTTGTTCTCGTAATTAGCGTTCGTTTATTAGGGATTAATTAGGAAAATGAAGGTGTGGGGCAGGTAAAGAGGGGGAAGGAGGGGGGTTAAGGTACAGAGGGGGAAGGGGGGGGTTAAGGTAAAGAGGGGGGAGGGGGGGTTAAGGTACAGAGGGGGAAGGAGGGGGGTTAAGGTAAAGAGGGGGGAGGGGGTTAAGGTAAAGACGGGGGGAGGGGGGGTTAAGGTAAAGAGGGGGGAGGGGGTTAAGGTAAAGAGGGGGTGGGGGGGTTAAGGTAAAGAGGGGGGAGGGGGGTTAAGGTAAAGAGGGGGAAGGGTTACAGAGGGAGGAGGGGTTAAGGTAAAGAGGGGGGTTAAGTAAAGACAGGGGAGGGGTTAAGGTAAAGAGGGGGGAGGGGGTTAAGGTAAAGAGGGGGGATGGGGTTAAGGTAAAGTGGGGGGGAGGGGGGGTTAAGGTATGGCATTAAAGGGAAGGGGAAGGAAAGGGAAAGGGATTAAAGGGAAAGGAAGGGAAAGGGAAAGTGATTAAAGGGATGGGAGTTTAAAATGGATGCAAGTGATATTTAAAGGGAAGGAAAGGGAAAGTTAAGGGAATTATTAAAGACCACCATCATTCCCATTGATCATTCCCATTCCCATTTCCTCTTTCTCATTCCCTTAATTCCAAATCCTGGTCAGTATTCCATTACACACACACACACACACACACACACACACACACACACATACACACATACATACATACATAGTTCCTCCTCCTCTTCCTTCATTCATCATTATCTTCTCTTTGTCCATGTCCTCCATATTCTCTCCTCCTCCTCCTCCTCCTCCTCCTCCTCCTCCTCCTCCTCCTCCTCCTGAACTAACCGAGCCCTTAACTTTCAAACTACAGCTTACCCCATCTTCCTCCTCTCCCTCCTCCTCCTCCTCCTTCTTCTTCCTCTTCCCCCTTCCCTCTCCTCCTCCACCTCCTCCTCCTTCTCCTCCTCCTCCTCTTCCTCTTCCTCTTCATCATCACTGCAAAGCCACAATGTCCTCAGTCAGCAGGAGTTAGTCAGTATGATAGTGAGTCCTCCTCCTCCTCCTCCTCCTCCTCCTCCTCCTCCTCCTCCTCCTCCTCCTCCTCCGCCTCGACCACGTCCTCTTCCTCTCCCTGCGCTGACGTCACGGGCGTTAATCCTAGCCCTGTGACACCCCCCTCCCTCCTCCTCCTCCTCCTCCATTCCAGAAGCAAGGGAGGAGACGCAGCCTTCATCCCTGGATCATAGTGGACAAAGGGCACCTCCTCCTCCTCCTCCTCCTCCTCCTCCTCCTGCCTGTTCTGTCCTTCTTTAGTCACTATTCACCTCTAAAGGGCAGTATGCTATGGGCAGAAGAAAGGAAGAAAGGAGGAGAAGGAAGAGGAGGAGGAGGAGGAGGAGGAGGAGATGACTACGTGTTGGTTAGTAGAAAATCAGAATAGAAATAAAAAAATAAATAAAATAAATTAATTCAATGAAAAGACATGATACGAAAAAAAAGATGTTTAATAGAAATCGAAATAGAATGGAAAGTCACAATAAGAAGTAGGAATAAAATAAGAGATTATATAGAAATAACAGAAAATAATAAGAGAGTAACAACAAGGTAAAAAGCATGTTAATAAGTGCATCTTAATCTATTGACAATGAAGCCGCAAAGAAAATATAAAGAAAAAAACAAATTACAAAAAGAAAGAGAAAATAATTAATAACAACAAAATAAATGAAAAAATGAAAAAGAGAGAAAAAAAAATACAGAGAAATACATTACCACCACAACCACCATCACCACCTCCACCACCACCAACAACACCACCATCACCACCATCACCACCACCACCATCATCACCACCAGGTTGTCGCTGCCTTCACCAACCCCTATATCACAGTCCACTTTCCAGCAGGCGAGGAGGAGGAGGAGGAGGAGGAGGAGGAGAAGGAGGAGGAGGAGGAGAAGGAGGAGGAGGAGGAGGAGGAGGACGAACACAACACAACAGGAACACGAAAACAGACCAAGTGAAATTAAAGTGAGAGAGAGAGAGAGAGAGAGAGAGAGAGAGAGAGAGAGAGAGAGAGAGAGAGAGAGAGAGAGAGAGAGAGAGAGAGAGAGAGAGAGAGAATATCGCTCAATAATTGGAAACTTTGAAACGACTGCATGACTCATTACGAAGGAGAAGGAGTAGGAGGAGGAGGAGGAGGAGGAGGAGGAGGAGGAGGAGGATGTGATTGTGGTAGACAAGGAAGGGGAGGAGGTCGATCATTGGAGAGAAGGAGAGAGAGAGAGAGAGAGAGAGAGAGAGAGAGAGAGAGAGAGAGAGAGAGAGAGAGAGAGAGAGAGAGAGAGAGAGAGAGAGAGAGAGAAACGTGCTGTCTCTGTTTCTTCAGTCTCTGTGTCATGAAAGAGGAGGGAGGAGGAGGAGGGGGAGGAGGAGGAGGAGGAGGAGGAGGAGGAGGAGGAGGAGGAGGAGGAGGAGGAGGACACAGTGCGACAAGGAAACTCCATTATCACCCACACCACCATCACCACCATCATCACCATCATCACCATCATCACCACAAACACCTCCACATTCTTATTCTTTCTTCGTCCCTTTCTACTTCTTTACCTCCTCCTCCTCCTCCTCCTCCTCTTCCTCCTCCTTCATCTTCATTTATTCCTCCTCCATCATCATCAAACATATTATCTTCGTTTTCTTTATCTATTCTTTATCATATTCCTCTTTCCATTAATTTATCATCTGTTCTGTTTCTTTTTTTTATTTCCTCCCTTCTATGTTTTCCTTCAATCTTTCCTTTTTTTTTTCTTAATTTCTCTTTCTTTTCTCGCTTTTTCGCTTTTTCTCCTTATTTTTTTATCTTCCTATTTATTTTCTCTTTCCCTTTTATTTCTTCCTATATTTTCTTTTTATTTTTCTATTTTCCTCCTTATTTTCTTTCTCTTTTCCTACTTTTTTCTCCTTTTCTCTCATATTTCGTCCCATTTCTCTTCCCTTTTTTTTTGTTATATCATTTAATTTATTCCCCTTCTCACTGATTTATGGCCTGCTCTCTCTCTCTCTCTCTCTCTCTCTCTCTCTCTCTCTCTCTCTCGTTGTCTTCTCTTTCCTGTTTCCATGTTTTCTTGTTTAGTTTAGTTTTTTTTGTTGTTTTTTGTCATTTTTTGTTTATTTTTTTTATTTATTGCCATTTTTTGTTTATTTTCTTGTTTATTTTTTTATTTATTGCCAATCTGCTCCTTTTGTTTTGTTTTTCTCTTCATCTCTGCTTTTTCTCTCATTTTCTCCTCTTTCTTCCTTCTTCCCTCCTATTCCCTTCTTCCTCTTCCGCCTCCTTGTCTTCGTCCTCCTCCTCCTCCTCCTCCTACTACTACTACTACTACTCATCATCATCATCATCCTTCCTCGCTTATTTTCACCCCTCTCGCCCTTCCTTACCCTTTTTGACTTCCTCCCTCCTGTTGTAATTAATATGAGCAGAAGGGTCATACTAAAAAAATAGAATGCATATATAAGGACTAAAATAACAGTAATAATAATAATAATAATAATAATAATAATAATAATAATAATAATAATAATAATAATAATAATAATAATAATAATAATAATAATAATAATAATAATAATAATAATAATAAAACGTACAAATAAACGAAGGATCAGAGAGGAAGAGACATAAATAAATGATAGATGAAGAAAATGAAGAGAGATGAAGAGGAAGAAGGAGATTAATCAGATACCAGTAATAAAAAAAGACGAGAAATATAGGAGGAGGAGGAGGAGGAGGAGGCGATGATAGAAAAGGAATAAGAAGAGAGGGAAAAAAAAGTAAGATTAACGGTGTGTTGTTCTTGCATGTATTACCCGTGTGAGAGAGAGAGAGAGAGAGAGAGAGAGAGAGAGAGAGAGAGAGAGAGAGAGAGAGAGAGAGAGAGAGAGAGAGAGAGAGAGAGAGAGAGAGAGACGGGAGGATAAGACGGAGAAGCTGACAAGAAGTGGAGGGAGGAGGATAAGGAAAGGGGGAGAGAACGAGGGGGGGAGAGATAGTTCAATGAAAGCCTGGTCAGACTATCACTAGGCTCATAATACTACTCATGGAATTACTAACACAGCATCCTCTATGAAAGCCTGGTCAAACTATTACTAGGCTCATAATACTACCCATGGAAACATTAACCCAACTGCCTATATGAAATCCTTGGTCAGACTATCACTAGGCTCATAACTATCCACTGAAGTACCCAAAACGAACTATTATGGAAGCCTTGTCCTACTGTCACTAGGCTCATAATACTACCCATGGCGATACTAACCCAACGAACTCTCTGAAAGCCTGGTCAAACTATCACTAGGCTCATAATACTACCCATGGAAACGTTAACCCAACTACCTATATGAAATCCTTGGTCAGACTATCACTAGGCTCATAACTATCCATTGAAGTATCCACAACGAACTCTATGAAAGCCTTGTCGTACTATCACTAGGCTCATAAAACTACACATGGAAATAATTACACAACGACCTCTACGAAAGCCTTGTCCAGTGTGGGTGTACGCGGCCCGAAAGGTTTGAGTATATAGGAAGAAAGGAAGAAAGAACAGTTCGGTAAAGGTCGGTGGAGGAACACAAAGCAATAATAATATTCTAGACTAAGTAAGGAACCGTGTAACATAATATAGCAGACGATAAAGGGAGTGCAAGTAAATGGAAACACTGGAAAAACAACCACGTAGCCCTTATAACCCACCCACCCCCGCCCACTCCTTCACTCCCATCCCCCCCTCCCTCCTTCCCTCCCTCCTTAACCACCTCTCCGGCAGTTACACGACCCCTTCCTCTCTTCATGCCCCTGCCAGACACCTCCCCAAGCCCTGCCCTGTGCTAGCCCAGTGCCCGGGATACACACACACGCACACACGTCCCAAAACACAGCAATTATAATGAATAAATAGTGAATAAACAGTGTCGGCGCCCCGCCCGCCAGACAGCGTGACGTCACGGGCCGCCGCTCACACCAGCCCGGCGGTCCACCTGGCGGCTACACCTTACAGAATGACACCAACACTCCCTCCTGCGGGGCATCGATGTAGTGGTACTCACCCTGGCCGCAGACACCCTCGCCATGACGCAGCACGGCACACGCAGCGCCGCCGTCAAGGTCTGACACACAAGCGCACAAGGTCACAGACACGTCCTCCCCCGGCACGGCCCGCGGCGCTCTGAGGTTGGGGTGGGGGATGGGGGTGACGTCACGGCCCCGATGCTCTCTTCTTGTCATGACGGGGGAACTTTGGCCCACTGGGTGGCCTGTCCGGGGCTGAGCCAGTGCCGGTGCAGCCTTGCTACAAAATAGTTTGCATGCAAACTTTAGGCCCCCAAGGGTCAGCGAGCGAAGGTTCCACAGCAAGCCGCTCCACCGCTGCCGTGCGTGAAGCAGCGAGGCACCACCCGCCCCCGCCTGGCTCCTGCCGCCCACGCCGCCACTCGTCCTATTCACTAAGCACAAGTACACTCGGGGCATCATAATGACCCTTCATTGTCGCGTGGCCGCCGCAGAGCTCGGAGCGTCGCGGCTACGGCCGTGGTCTCCGTCCTGTGCCGCGGGGTTTGCACGCCTGACACGCAGGGACTGGCGGGGGGGCTGGCGGGGCTGGTCTCGTCTGCAACAAGCAATATTTAGCGTATAAATAATATAAATGCTGGAATATGTGCAGAGGGGGATGACAAAAATGATTCACGGGTTGGGATGCTTGCCGTATGAGGGACTTCACATTGAAATTTGTATTCTCTAGAGAGACGAAGGGTGCGAGGAGACTTGATTGAAGTTTCCAAGTGGATGAAAGGCGTTACTAAGGGCATGCTAATAAGGTATTGGTGGTAAAAGAGTCGGGAAGGACACGTAGCAATGACTTCAAGATGTGTAAATTCAGATTCAAGAAAGACGTGAGCAGGAATTGATTTGTGAATAAAACTCACACTGGCAGACGAGAGATGTATATTTCACAGGTAATACAAACATCTTTTGGTTACCACTGTGGGTTTTATTCACAGGAAGATGATAACGTCAGTGTGATTATCCTAGTCTGAGAAATGGTTTACTAACAGAGTGGTGGATGGGTGGAACAGGCTTGGCAGTCATGGTGGGTACTAATAGGATAGATACGTGCATTCAAGATGAGGCAAGGCACATAAATGGACAGTGAGGTTAGGTGGGGTTAGGTGGGGTTAGGTGGGTTAGGTTTACAAGAGCGCACCGCGTAGGCCTACCTTCCTCTTGCAGACTTATTATACTCTTAAGAGGAGGAAAAAGAGGAAGAGGCCTGGAGCGGGGAAGATAAGGAATGAGGAAGAGCGAGATGACGGAGAAAATAAAGAGGAAGACAAATGAACCGGCGAATAGAGGAAGAGAGAAAGAAAAATAACAGGTAGAAAACAAGAGAACGACGATAAAATGTATGAAAAGTAAGTAATAAGAAGAGGAAAAGAGGAAAAGTGAATAAGGGAAAAAGGAAAAGATTGAGTGAAAACAGAGACGCAAGGAAAGGAAAAAAGAACAAGATGAAGGAAGAGATAAATATGGGGAAAAAGTAAAGAGGAAGAAAAATAAAAACAGGGAAGAGGAAAAAGGACAAAAAGGAAAATAAATGGAAAGAAAAAGACATTAGTGAATAAAAACAGAAAAAGTAAAATATAAGAAATACGTAGTGAGGAAAGAAGGAAGAAAAGAGGAGAGATAAAGGAGGACATGAAAAGAAAAGATAGAAAGTGGGGAAAAGAGAGGAAGAAGCAAAAGAAGTGAAAATGAGATAAAAAAGATAATTGAAAAAGGAAAGGAAATGAAGACGAAAAATCCCCAAAATAACAAAACAAAAATCTGAAAAGGAAAAAAAAGTGGGAAGGAAGAAGAGAAGAGGGAGAAAGAGGGAGAAGGAGGAAAAAAGAGGAAGAGGAGAAAGGAGAAAGTAAAAATAATAAAAAAATAGTGAGTGGGAAAAAAAGGAAGATAAATAAATAAATAAATAAAAGAAAATATGTAGGAAAAAGGAGAAAGGGAAGATGAAAAAGAGAAGAGAGGAGAAAGTGAAGATAAAAAAGATAGTGAGTGAGAAAAAAGGAAGAGGAAAAAATAAAAAAAAGAATGATGTAGGAAAAAAGAGAAAATGAAAGAAAGGAGGAAGTAGAGAGAGAAAAAGGAGGAGGAAAACGGAGAAAGTGAAGAAAAGGGAAAGAGGGAAAAGAAGGAAAAAAACAGGACAACAAAAAATGAGTAAAAAATGGAAAAAAAGGAAAAGGAAGAGAAAACAGAAGAAAGGAGAAAGAAAGAAGACGAAAAACAAAAAAAGACAGAGAAAGCGAGAGAGAAAAAAAATAAACATAAAAAAATTGGAGGACAAGATAAAAGGGATAAAGTAGCAAGGAAGTAAAGAGAAGGTCGGAAGAGGAGGAGGAGGAGGAGGAGGTAAGAGGAGGAGGAGGAAACAGTATGAAGGAGGAAGGAGCAGGAGAGAGAGAAGACAAAGGAGGGACATTGTGACGAGACAAACACCTGACTACCTGCGCCTTCATTAGCGTATAAAAGGCTTTGTGCAGGTGTAAACAAGAGAGAGAGAGAGAGAGAGAGAGAGAGAGAGAGAGAGAGAGAGAGAGAGAGAGAGAGAGAGAGAAAAGGAGAAGAAAGAAAGAAAAGAAAAGAAAGAAAGAATGAAAGTGATTGGAGGAGGAGGAGGATGAGGAGGAGGACGAGGAGGAGGAGGAGGAGGAGGAGGAGGAGGAGGAGGTATGAAGATGATGGAGAGAAGGAAAAAGATGATTAAGACAAGGAACGTGATGAAGGAGTTAGAAGAAAGAAGAGGAGGAGGAGGAAGAGAAGGAGGAGGAAGAAGAGGAAGAGGAGGAAGAGTGAATAAAAATGTATAAAAAAATCTTACTAACATCCTTTCGTCTTTTCCTCTCGACATTTTCTTTCCTCCTTTTACGCCTCTCCCTCTCCCTCTCTCTTTATAAGCCACTGAAGCAAAATTTGACTCCATTTCACAAGAATCGAATAAAGTTTGTGAATGTCTCATCTCTCTCTCTCTAGGTCAAAGGTCAGCTAGGATAATCAAGAATTCCAAGCTAGATTAAAGGAGAGAGAGAGAGAGAGAGAGAAAATAATAGATGATGTGAGTTCTTTTGTTACTGAGATGAATCAGTCCTCTCTCTCTCATACCTCAATTTGCTCCCTCCTTCCTCCTCGTCCTCCCTCCTTGCCATTCACTTTAAATTCCTCTTCCTCACTCTCCTCCTTCCTCTTCCTCTTCCTCTTCTTCCTCTTCCTCCTCCTCCTCCTCTTTATCTCCATTATATTCTTCTTTACTTTCCTCCTCCTCCTCCTCCTCTTCATTCTCCGATTTTTTTTCCGTGTCTTCCTCCTCTTCCTCCTCTTCCTCCTCCTTCTTCTCCTCCTCCTCCTCCTCCTCCTCCTCCATTCCTTGTTCGGTAAATAGCAACATCAGCTCAAGTGAGAGAGAGAGAGAGAGAGAGAGAGAGAACCCACCAATTCTCCTCCTCTCTCATCAAAAATTGCAACCCTTCTCTTCTTCTTACCGTCATAATCTCCCTCCTCCTCCTCCTCCTCCTCCTCCATCATTTCCTCCCGGTCTTCCTCTTCCTTCTATTCCTCCTATATTTTCTCCAATTCTTCTCTCTTCTCTTTCGTCTTCTTCTTATGCATATTAATCTAAAAGTTCTCCTCCTCCTCCTCCTCCTCCTCCTCCTCCTCCTCCTCCTCCTCCTCCTCTTCTAACTCTTCTTCCTCCTCCTTTACTTTGTTTTCCTCTTCCTCATAAACCTTCTCTTTCTAATTTTCCTCTTCTTCCTCCTCTTCCTCTTTCTCCTTGACCTATTTCTTCCCTTTCTCTTCATCTTCCTCTTCCTCTTTTTACTCTTCATACTCCTCCTCTATCTTTTATACCTTCTTCTTTTTCTTCATCTCCCTTACCTTCTTCTTCTTCTTCTTCTTCTCTTCTTCTTCTTCTTCTTCTTCTTCTTTTTCATCTCCTATTTTTTTCTTCTTATGCTTCTTCTTCTTCCTCCTCTTCCTCCTCCTCTTCCTGCCCCACCAATCACAGACGAGTATTTCTGATGACTTTAAAAACCCACCAATGAGCGTCAAGTGTTCTGATGACGTCACGCGGCCATCACACTCCGGGCCAATCAGACGCGACGCTCTCACAAGATTGATGGCCCGGCTTTACCTCGTCAGCCAATCAGCTTAGAGCACCTCCGCCGCTCGACCAATGGGAAGACAGATTGATATTTTTCGTTTCTGTGAGGTTTTCTTTTCTTTTATTTCTTATTTAATTTTTTTGTGTGATTTTATGTGATTTTTAATTGTTTTCGATTTTAGTGTTTTTTCTTTTCTTTTTTTTGTTTTTCTTTATTTTTTTCGTTTTTTGTGATTTTTTCCTTCTATTTTTTTCGGGTTGTTATTTTTTTCAATTTTTTTTCGTTTTCGTTGAATTTTTCTTCGATTTTTTTTCGTTTTTTCTTCTATTTTTTTCGTTTTTTCTTCTATTTTTTTCGTTTTTTGTCATTTTTCTCTATTTTTTCCCTTATGTGATTTTTTTTTCTATTTTTTACTTATTTTTGGTTTAGGAAGAGGAGGAAAAATAAAAGGAAGAATATAAAAGGAGGAAGAGGAAAAGGAAAAGGAGGAGGAGGAGGAGGAGGAGGAGGAGGAGGAGGAGGAGGAAGAGCAGTGACGGATTTCATTACTTCACATTTTTTAAAGTTTTCATCTCTCTCTCTCTCTCTCTCTCTTTTAGGAAATCAGTTTCAGAATTTTACTTCTTTCAGCTCCTCCTCCTCCTCCTCCTCCTCCTCCTCCTCCTCCTCCTCTTCCTCCTCCATTATCGTCTCTCTCCCTCCTTTTCCTTCCTCTTATTGCCACTTTTCACGTTCCTTCCTCCTCCCTCATCTCGTTCCCTCCTCCACTCATCTCCTCGGATTATCTCCTCCTCCTCCTCCTCCCTTCGTTCAACTTTCTCTTTATCTCCACTTTTCTCAGTCTCTCTCTCTCTCCTTTTTCTTTTCTTAGTGTCTGTCTTTCCAACTCTCTCTCTCTCTCTCTCTCTCTCTCTCTCTCGCACCTGGCCATTCCCGCCAATCACAAGCATCGGTCATCTTACCTGTGGCCAAAAACGCTGAGATTTGATTGGAGAAGAAATGCAGGTAATATTGGTGGTGGTGGTGATGGTGGTTATGGTGGTGGTGGTGGTTGTGGTGGTGATGGTGGTGGTGGTGGTGGAAAAGAAGAAAAGGATGAATGAAAAGAGAAAGAAAGGAATACATGAAGAAAAGAAGGAAGAGAAGAAGAAAGGAAAAGAAAGAAGGGAAGGAAGAAAAGAAAAATTAATTGAAGAAGTGAAAAGAAATTAAGGAAAACAACAAAATTACTTTCCAACATAATAGATAAATACATTGAAAATAATAATAATAGATAGATAGATAGATAGATAGAGAAGCAAAAAATAAATGTTGTACATAGACACACACACACACACACACACACACACACACACACACAAGCTCACACACACACACACAGGTAACATTTTTTTTATACCTGGTAACACGCTGGAAATTAATTAACGATAAAACACACACACACACACACACACACACACACACACACACACACACACACACACACACACACTTTACCTTGACACACATCGCTGGGTCTTTCCTCCTAATTTCCCCTCATTTCCCAGACACACAGGAAAAGGGGAGGAGGAGGAGGAGGAGAAAACCAGAAACAATGTGTCTTTTAAACCACACACAATTTTTATTTTTTTTGCTGTCTCCCTCTCTCTCTCTCTCTCTCTCTTAACCACTTTTCTATTCTCTCTCATCCTAACTAAAATCCTCTTACCCTCTCCCTCTCCCTCTCTCTCTCTCTCTCTCTCTCTCTCTCTCCTCCCCTTTGCTATAATACTTTCGGTGGATGGAGAGAAAAACAAAAGCCCCTCCATTTTGTGATTGATACTCTCTCTCTCTCTCTCTCTCTCTCTCTCTCTCTCTCTCTCTCTCTCTCTCTCTCTCGTCTTGGAAGGGAAATGAAATAGAGCTTCTTTTTTCCCCTTTACATTCCTCCCATTGTTCTTCCTCCTCCTCCTCCTCCTCCTCCTCCTCCTCCTCCTCCTCCTCCTCCTCCTCCTCCTCCTCCTCCTCGTTTACTCCATCTCCACCTTCCTTCTGTTCAGGGCAGCTGCGAGGAGAAAAGGAGAGAATGGAGAGAGAGAGAGAGAGATTTGTATTCTCTCTCTCTCTCTCTCTCTCTCTCTCTCTCTCTCTCTCTCTCTCTCTCTCTCTCTCTCTCTCTCTCTCTCTCTCTCTCTCTCTCTCTCTTGTTCATCCACTATGTAGAGAGAGAGAGAGAGAGAGAGAGAGAGAGAGAGAGAGAGAGAGAGAGAGAGAGAGAGAGAGAGAGAGAGAGAGAGAGAGAAGTGAGAACATGTCATCTTTAATCACGTCACACCCATGGAAGTAAGAGGAGGAGGAGGAGGAGGAGGAGGAGAAGGAGGAGGAGGAGGAGGAAGTCAGAAAACAAGAGAGTCATTTGTAAGTTCTTGTATTGTTTTTTTTTCCTCTATTTCTCTTTTTTGTTTCATATTTTTTTCTTTTTTTCTCTAATTTATTTTTTCTAAGGATAATTTTACTGTCTTTATTTTCTTTACTATTATTATTATTATTATTATTATTATTATTATTATTATTATTATTATTATTATTATTATTATTATTATTATTATTATTATTATTATTATTGTTATTAAAAAATCGATGTTTTCCTCTTTTTTCCTTCTTTATTTTCTTGTTTCCCATTTTCTTTTTATCTCGTTCCCTTTAATCTTTTTCCCTTTTATCTCCTGCTTCTGTCATCTCTCTCTCTCTCTCTCTCTCTCTCTCTCTCTCTCTCAATAAAGGTAGAAAATGAGAATGGACAAAGTGAGAGAGAGAGAGAGAGAGAGTAAGGGGCTTGGACACTAGCCAGCCCAGGCATTCCAGTCTCCCTCTCTCTCTCTCTCTCTATCTATCTATCTATCTATCTACCTATCTATCTATCTGTCCATCTATCTATCTATTAACAAACTCATTCCCATTATATCTTATCACTTGACTATAACATTTCAAAGCACTAGGACTCACCCATTCACCCATTCACCCATTCCCCCATTCCCCCATTCACCCATTCACCCATTCCCCCATTCACCCATTCACCCATTCCCCCATTCCCCCATTCACCCATTCACCCATTCCCCCATTCACCCATTCACCCATTCACCCATTCACCCATTCAATTCATACCCATCACCAAATACACTCATTGAAATTCACCCATACACACACCCATTATCTTGCCTACCTATTCTCCACACCTATTCACCCACGCCTATTAAGTCCACACCCATTACCCATTGCACTTACCCATTCAAACACTGCTATACACCCCCCCCCATTATCTTGATCCCCCATTAGCCTTTTCTCTCATTACTTTCACCCATACACTAAAACTCACTTATAAGCCCAATACCTTTACCTACCCATTCATACCATTACTTTCACCCATACACTGAAACACTCCTACACACATTATCTTTCTTACCCATTCATTCAGTTATTATTTCAAGGCCTGGGGAGGGACGAGGCAAAAATGGAATAATGAGGTTAATGAAAAAATTGTTATACTCCACATTTTGAGTCAGGGAGGAGTAAGCGTAATGTGGAAATTAAGGAATAACAGGAACAAGGATAACAGAGGGTAGGAAAATATAGTTAGGAAAATTTTGAAACACGAAAGAAATGAAATGAAAATGAAGAAGAAAGTTGAGAGTGTGGGAAAAATATAAGGAAGGAAAAAGGAGTCTATAAAATTTTAAAACGAGAGAAAATGGAAAGAAAAAATTAAAAAAAAACAAGAAATGAGATATACATAAAAAAAGAAAACACACATACGAAATTAAAACTCGTATATAAGGAAACAAAACATTAATTTAACAAACAAACGAAAAAAAAGTTCAACAAGAAAATAATTACCAAAAAACAAATTAAAAAAAAGATTGAAAAAAATATCTCGAGCTTACCTGTTGAAACTAATTAACGCCGAGTAAAGGTACGAACATTCCCGTACAGGTGTGACGAATTTTTCCAGGTGTGTGTGTGTGAGAGAGAGAGAGACCTAGTTTTTCTTATAGCAACTTTGATGGTCACGTTCTGAGGGGATCTCTCTCTCTCTCTCATGGAGGCGATAGATTGGACAGAAATCCCCATTAAATTGAACAACTCCACCACCACCATCACCATCACCACCACCACCACCATCACCACCATCACCACCACTACCACCACCACCACTACCATGACCACCATCACCATCACCATCACCATCACCATCACCACCACCGCTCTCATCACCGTCTTCTGAGTCTTCATCACTGTTTCACCTCCACAACTATCATCATCATCATCACCATCACCAACAACAACAACAACAACAACAACAACAACCCGAGCAATTAATTTCCTCTCAAATGCACTGTTGAGAGAGAAAGAGAGAGAGAGAGAGAGAGAGAGAGAGAGAGAGAGAGAGAGAGAGAGAGATGTATACTAGAGGCAAGTTGTTAATCTCCTGTATTACCTCCTCCTCCTCCTCCTCCTCCTCCTCCTCCTCTTCCTCCTCCTCCTCCTCCTCCTTCTTTCCTCCTCCCTTGTGAGTACTCTGGAGGTGAGAGGTAATCTGCCTAATCCTCCTCCTCTTCCTCCTCCTCCTCCCCCTCCTCCTCCCCTTCTGCCTGAAAGTGAAGCAAGTGCAGGTAGGAAGGGGAGGAGGAGGAGGAGAGAGAGGAGAGAGAGAGAGAGAGAGAGAGAGAGAGAGAGAGAGAGAGAGAGAGAGAGAGAGAGAGAGAGAGAGAGAGAGAGAGAATAAAGCTAGCTCTCTCCCACCACTCTCTCACAATTTACATACAGAGTGAACAACCTCAAATCTCAAAGAACTAGCATTTATATCAAGAGGAGGAGGAGGAGGAGGAGGAGGAGGAGGAGGAGGAGGAGGAGGAAGATAGTTAAGTCAAAATTGAGGTGATGTAAAGGATGGCAGAAATAAGCTAGGAAGAAGGAGGAGGAAAAAGAAGAGGAAGAAGAAGAGGAGGAAGAGGAAGAGGAAGAAAATAATATGCAATGGGAATATATGAGAAACAAGTTACAGAAGTGGAAGACGAGGAGGAAAATGGAGAATAAAAAGAGGAGGAGGAGGAGGAGGAGGAAGAGGAGGAAGAAGGAAACAAGGGAGAGAAAGAAGAAGGAAACAGAGATGAGGAAATGAGAGAAAAAATATCATCTCTTTCTTCCTCTTCTTTCTTTCTTTCTTTCTCCTCTTCCTCTTCTTTCCTCTTATTTTCTCTATCTCTCTCTCTTTTTCTTTTTCCATTTCCTCTTTTTTTCCCTTTCTCTCTCACAGTCTTCTTCACACACTCTTCCTCCTCCTCCTCCTCCTCCTCCTCCTCACCTGTCACCCTCAGCCCACACCTGTCCACCCCCTAGGAGGCTCTCGGCAGGTGTGGAGAGAGAGAGAGAGAGAGAGAGAGAGAGAGAGAGAGAGAGAGAGAGAGAGAGAGAGAGAGAGAGAGAGAGAGAGAGAGAAGGTATATTCTTTCTATTCTTCATGTTAATCCTCCTTTCCCCAACTCTCCTCTTCTTCCTCTTCCTCCTCCTCCTCCTCCTCCTCCTCCTCCTCTCTCTCTCTCTCTCTCTCTCTCTCTCTCTCTCTCTCTCATTTTCCTCATCTCCAATTATTATGTCTTTCTCCTCCTCCTCCTCCTCCTCCTCCTCCTCCTTTCCTCCACTCAAAGAAGCTTACCTAGATAACATTTCCCTCCCTTTTTTTCCTCCATTCTCTCCCTCTTCCCTCCTCTCCCCTCCCTCCTCTCTTATCTCCCCTCCTCCTCCTCCTCCTCCTCCTCCTCCTTCCTCCTTCCTTCCTTCCTCCGTCTCTTGTCCTCCTCAAAAATGCGGAAAAGAGACCACAATAAACACACACACACACACACACACACACACACACACACACACACACACACACACACACACACACACACACACAGCCATAATCTTTCTCGGCATCATTATTTCTCTCCCTCTCTCCCTCCCTCCCTCCCTCCCTTCTTCTCCCTCCCTCCTCCCCCTCTCTCTTTCTCCCTTTCTGCTTATCAAGACGAAAGGATGAAGGAAATGATGAGGAAAGGAAGGAAGGAAGGAAGGAAGGAAGGAAGGAAGGAAGGAAGGAAGGAAGGTTGGTTAAAAGGAAGGAAGGAAGGAAGAAAGGAAGGAAGGAAGTAAGGAAGGAGGGAAGGAAGGATGGTATATGAAGGAAGGAAGGAAGGAAGGAAGGAAGGAAGGATGGTAGGAAGGAAGGAAGGAGGGAAGGAAGGAATAAAGAGAGGAAAATGAGGCAATCTTGTCAAAAAGGAAAGAAAGAAAAGAAAAAAAGAAAAAAGGAAAGATAGATAAGAGGGAAAATTAGATGAAATAAAGGAAAAAAGGAAGGAAGGAAGGAAGGAGAGCGAGACGGCAGGAAAGCAGGAATGAAATATGGAAAGACGAAAGAAATCAAAGGAAATAAAAGAAAGGAAGGAAAGAGGAAAAGGAAGGAAGGAAGGAAGGAAGGAAGGAAGGAAAAGCTGTTGGGAAGTTATTATTTTCCTGTCATATCAAGAATTAAAGGATTTTAATAATGACTTGAGGAAGAGAGGGAGGGAGGGAGGGAGGAAGGGAGAGAGAGGAAGAGAAGGAGGGAGAGAGGGAGGGAGAGAGAAAGAGGAAGAAGTAAAGAAGAGAGTGAGGATGAGAAAGCGAAATTAAGAGGAAAGGAATGGAGAGCGAGGAAGAGGAATAAGAGGAGAAAAAAAAGAGAAGGGAGGAGGAATAGCAGGAAGAGGAGGAAGAAAGAGAAGACAAGGACGAAGAACAGGAGGAAGAGGAAGAGGGAGGAGAGAAGAGAGGGAGAGGAGTAAATGAGAAAGAGAAACTAAAATGATGAAGAAAGGAAATGAGAGAAAGAGAGAAAAATAGAACAAGACGGAAAAAGGGAAAGAGAGAGAGAGGGAAGGAGAAAGAGAAGAGGGAGAATAAGGAAGAGAAAGAGGAAGAAGGAGAGAACAAATGTCATAAGGAAGGAAACATAAACAGGGAAGAAAATGAAATGGATAACAAAAGGAAGGAGGGAAGGAAGGAAGGAAGAAGGGAAAGAGAAGGAGGAAGAGGAGGAGGAATGAGGAAAGAGAAGATAAATATAAACCATGAACTTAAAAGAAGAGGAAGAAGAAGAAAGAGGAAGAAGGAAAGATGAAGACAAATAAGAGAGGAAGTGAGGGAAGACAAGAGAAGGGAAGAGAGAGAGAGAGAGAGAGAGAGAGAGAGAGAGAGAGAGAGAGAGAGAGAGAGAGAGAGAGAGAGAGAGAGAGAGAGAGAGAGAGAGAGAGAGAGAGAGAGAGAGAGAGAGAGAGAGAGAGAGAGAGAGAGAGAGAATAGACAATGAAATGAAGGGGGAAGCAGAGAGACTGAAAGAGGAGAGGAGAGAAAGAAAGAAAGAGAATAAAACAAAAAAAAGGAAGAAGTAAAGATGAAAAAAACGGAGAGAAGGAATAAGAGAAAGCAAAAAAGGAGAGGAAAGAAAGGAAAATAAGAGAAAAAAGAAATGAAGAAAAAGGAGAAATAAATGAAGAGAATAAGCAAAGTGAAGGAAATAGCGAAAAAAAAAGAGAAAGATATTTAGAGAAAAGAAAAACAAAGAAGAGAAATAAGTAGAAGGGGAAAAAAAAAGAGAAAGTGAAATGAAAATGAAGAAAAAGCACAAAAAAGAAGAAAATAGAAGAAAAATAAGCAAACAAATATTTAGGGAGAAGAGAAAACAAAAAAAACAAAAATAAATAAAAAAGAAAAGTATAAAAAAAAAGGGTTAAGTGGTTAAGGTAAGGAGGTAAGAAGATTATGAGGAGTGAGGAGAAGAGACACTTGGAGGAGAGAAGAGGAAGGGAAGGAGGGAGAGGAGAAGGGAAGGAAGGGAGAGGAGGGAGAGGAGAGAAGGGAGGGAAAGGAGAGAAGAAAATACCGAGACAAGGATGGTATGAGGGGCTTATGAAGGAGGAAGGGAGGAAAGAGGAAAGGATGGAGGGAAGAGAAGGAAAAAATAAAGATAGCGAATAAAGATAGAAGGAAGTAGAGGAGATAAATAACAATAAACGGTAGAAAAGTATAAGAATAAAATGATAATGAGGAAAGAGAAAGGAAGGAAGGAAAGAGGGAAGGAAGGAAGGAAGGGAGGGAAAGAAAGAAAGAATGGGAGGGAGGGAAAGAAGGAAGAAGAAGGAAGAGATATGATAAATGAAGGGAAAGGATAAGAAGGAAAGTTGATAAATATAGGGAAAAAGGAAAATGAAGGAAAGAAGAAATTAGTGAAGAAAGGAAGGAAAAAAGGAAGGAAGGAAGGAAGGGAAAAAAATAAGAGGATAGGAAAGGAAAATAAGAAAGGAAGGAAAAGAAAGAAATATGGTTATAGAAAGAAAAGAAACGGAAGGAAGGAAGGAAGGAAGGAAGGAAGGAAGGAAGGAAGAAAAAATAGCAACTCAAAGACGTTAGGAAAATATTTATAAGATCAATGAATCCTCCTCCTCCTCCTCCTCCTCCTCCTCCTCCTCCTCTTCCTAGTCCTCCTCCTCCTCTTTTTCCTTTTAGTAGACATGACTGTGGTAGTTTGTTATTTAATCTCTCTCTCTCTCTCTCTCTCTCTCTCGACCCACACGTCAAATTTCATAAGACAAGTCATTTCCTATCTGGAGGTGAAAGAAAGAGGAAGAGGAGGAAGAGGAGGAGGAGGAGAAGGAGGAGGAGATGATAACGATGATGAATAAAGAAAATGAAAAGAAAAAAAGCAAAAGAACAGAAGAGCAAGTGATAAATTAAAGAAAGAAGGAAAGAAAAGAAACAAAACTGGAAAAAAATAAGAAAAAAAAATGAATAAGGAAAATAAAAAAATAAATAAACACACAACTTAACAGAACTTTTTAAATAATTTCCCTGTTAAACATCCATCAATGTGTCCTTTTTTCTCTTTCACGAACTTTTTTTTATAACGGAGGTAATTTAACTTTCTAAATAACCCTTTTTAAAAACCCACTTCTCAACTCCTTTCATTATATTCCCATTAACCACCAACAGCGACATATACTATTAAAACTTTTCGACTTTGACTATTAACACACAACAAAATTCTCAACCACTACATTTTTTCATCCTTTTTAAATAATCCTTCAGAAAATACACTTATAAGCAGCTTCTAATTTCCGTCATCCATTGAAATCATAAATTCGCCATTACAAGTCTTTTTTCCTTCACCATTAACACAAAATCCTTCCTATTACGATTATTTTCACCTCTTCTAACATCCTTTTCGAAAACACGCTTCTTACCTCCTCCCATTATTTCCCCATTAACAACAACGACAGTCTCTTATTCCTGCTTTTTCTCTTTGACCATTAATACTAAGCTTTATTATTGCAATCCTTTCTCACACTCTTAAAAACACACGTCCAAACTCCTCCATTATTTTACCAATTAACCATTAACTTCCAACTTCCCTATTACGCCTTTTACCTCTTTAAAATTAACACAAACCCTTACAATTACCAACTTCTTTCACCCTATAAAAAATACACTTCTAAGCCCCTCCAATATTTTCTTCATTAATCATAACAACGAACTAATTACAGTATTACAGCTTTTACAACTAACTATTACAACTTATTCCTTCAACCATTTTATCCATTAACACAAAATCTCACCATTACAAAAAATATCACCCTTTATAGAACTTTATTTATTTTATTTTTTATTTTTTATTTTTTTACTTCAAACCGCCATAGCCGTGCACCCGGTCTTCCTGGGCGTCCCCACTCTCCCTTCCCTGGTGGGTGACGTTCAAGGTCCTTCGCTGTTTCATGATCTTTTTCCTTTACCGCAATCCCTTCGCCCTCTTTCTCCTTCTCTCTTATCGCTCTGACTTTTAATTCCTCTTTCACGGCGTCTCAAGTGTTTGAATAGTAATAATAATGATTTCTAATGTTTTTCCTTAAGCATTAACTTGAATTCTAACTTATTACACCTTCCACCCATTACCCATCACCTCCCCATTACAAGGAACCTGGTGTCCTTCAATGCCTCAAACACACAGTTTCTTAACCTATCAACTCGACACAATCTTCCAAACACCTATCCCCTATTCTTCGACAACACTCAGCTGTCACCATCCTCAACACTAAACATCCTCGGTCTATCCTTAACTCAAAATCTCAACTAGAAACTCCACATCTCGTCTCTCACTAAATCAGCTTCCTCGAGGTTGGGCGTTCTGTATCGTCTCCGTCAGTTCTTCTCCCCCGCGCAGTTGCTATCCATATACAGGGGCCTTGTCCGCCCTCGTATGGAGTATGCATCTCACGTGTGGGGGGGCTCCACTCACACAGCTCTTCAGGACAGAGTGGAGGCTAAGGCTCTTCGTCTCATCAGCTCTCTTCCTCTTACTGACAGCCTTTTACTTCTTAAATTCCACCGCCATGTTGCCTCTCTTTCTATCTTCTATCGATATTTCCACGCTGACTGCTTTTCTGAACTTGCTAACTGCATGCCTCCCCCCTCCCGCGGCCCCGCTGCACACGACTTTCTACTCATGCTCATCCCTATACTGTCCAAACCCCTTATGCAAGAGTTAACCAGCATCTCCATTCTTTCATCCCTCACGCTGGTAAACTCTGGAACAGTCTTCCTTCGTCTGTATTTCCTCCTGCCTATGACTTGACCTCTATCAAGAAGAGTGTATCAGGACACCTCTCCACCCGAAATTGACCTCTCTTTTGGATACTCTTTACTTTTTATTTTTGTGGGAGCGGCGAGTAGCGGGCTTTTTTTGGGGGGTACTCTTTTTGTTGCCCTTGAGCCGCATCCTTTGATGTAAGAAAAATAAATACCCAAAACACACACACAAATAACCAAAAACACCAATTAAACTAAGTGAATATGGCTTTAAACTATCCGCTTTAGGGAGGCTATTGGCGGAAGGGGACATGATGGTATTTTAATGGGTTCTTTCAATAGAGTTTAATGCGTGTCCTCTCTGTAGGCTTAACCAGGCTTTTGGGGGTTAATTAATGTGCGTTTTATAGCCATTTTTAAGTTAATTGGTCAGCTAAATGTGATTGGCGAGAGAGGGAGAGGGAGAGGGAGGGAGGAGGAGGTGGAGGGGAAGAGAGGAGGAGAGATAATGGAAGAACGAAAAATAAGAGAAACAAAGAAAGAAAGAAAAAAAAAGAATGCAAGAAAGAAAAAAGAAAGAAAAAAAAGAAAAAGGCAAAAAAAGAGATAAAGAGCGAGAATGGGAACGAGAGAGAGAGAGAGAGAGAGAGAGAGAGAGAGAGAGAGAGAGAGAGAGAGAGAGAGAGAGAGAGAGAGAGAGAATAAAAGATAACCCATTTCATATATTATTTCCTTAACATCCGCCCCTGAGAGAGAGAGAGAGAGAGAGAGAGAGAGAGAGAGAGAGAGAGAGAGAGAGAGAGAGAGAAACCCATCAATCTATCTTCTAGTTTATCCATCATTTCTTCCACTTAATCCATCTATCCATCATCTATTCTCTCTCTCCCTTCCTCCCCTTCCCTTCCCTTCATCTTCTCTTCATCAATATGAGGAGAATGGCCGTATACTCTCCCTTCTTAATGGTGCTTGGTGGCCCATCACTCACGCCCTTCACTTTTCCCTTCATCCCCTTCTTCTTCTTCTTCCCCTTCTACTTCTTCCCTATCCACCCCATCTTCACTTTCCCTCATTTTTTCTGTATCATTTATTTTTCATACCTTTCCCTTCCTCTTCTTTTTTTTGTTAACATCCTTTGCTTCCCTCTCTCTTTCTTTCCCTATCTACACCATCTTCACTTCCTCCCTTTCTACCCCATTTTCACTTTCCTTTTAACTTCCATATCGCATTTTTTCTTCATATCTTTTCCTTCTTCTTCCTCTTCAATAACATTTTTTTTTCTTCCCTCTTCTTTCCTTCTTCCCTATCTCTCTTCTTCATATCTTCTCATTTTCCTTTTTCATATCTTTTTCTTCCTCTTCACTAACATTGATTTTTCTCTTCTTCCCTCTTCTTCCCCTTCTACCCTATCTTCCAATCATTCTTCTTCATATTTTCCGATTTTCCTTCTTTATATCTTCTTCCTCTTCACGAACATTGATTTTTCTCTTCTTTCCTCTAGTTTCTCCCTATCTACCCATCTTCACTTCCCCTTATCTTCCATATCACCGTTACGCTTCCTATCTTTCCATTATCTTCCCGTTTCTTGACCCCTTTCATTTTGCATCGTTATTTCACTCGCTCTCCCCTCAACCATTGCCCTTTCCCCTTATCTTCCACTATCATCACTCTTCTCATCTTTTCCTTATCTTCCCATTTTTTTATCCCTTTTTATTCTGCTTGATTTCCCCTTTCCTCCCATCCTCCCATCACTGTCCACTCCTCTCTCCAATCCCCGCCCTCCTCATTTCCTCCTCTTCCACTCCTCCTCCTCTCCCATCCTCTCCCTCTTTTCCCCCTCTCTTTCCTCCTCTCTCTCCCTCCCCTCCTCCCCCATAAAGAGCAAGCCTTTACATACGTATTTAAATGAACTCAAACTTGAAACTCTTGGTCCGTAAAATGCAAATAGCTGAGTCACCCCAAAAGACCTTCCGTTTTCTGTTGATGCTCCGAGGGGGGGAAGGAAAGGATATGTAAAGGAAAATGGGTTGTGTGTTATTTTTTGTTGGAACGCTAATATGGTTGAGAGAGAGAGAGAGAGAGAGAGAGAGAGAGAGAGAGAGAGAGAGAGAGAGAGAGAGAGAGAGAGAGAGAGAGAGAGAGAGAGAGAGAGAGAGAGAGAGAGAGAGAGAGAGAGAGAGAGAGAGAGAGAGAGAGAAACTCCTTTTATGTTTGGTCAATGGTAAATGTTCTCTCTTCAAATTTCATTCCACGCCAAAAATTCAAGAAAAGAGAGGAAGGAATGAAAGGAAAACAGACATGAGAGGAAGAAATTAAAGACAAACAAAAGAAAGAAAGGAAGAAAGAAGGAAAAAATGAAAAAGAAGAAAACAAATAATGAAGGATAAAAGAAAAAAAATACAATAACCACCAAAAAGAAGCAAGACCTTAAAAACAAACAAACAAACAAACAAATAAATAAACACATATATAAACACCAAACACCGACTTGCAGCAGGAAATATCTTGCAAAAACGAGGGGAAAAAAAAAAACACGCCTCCGTAAATGACTCGGAAAAATTAACTTTGAGGATCTTATGAACCTGTAAACTCCCTCGTAAACATGTAAATAAACGGATTACCATATTAATGTTCGGCCAATGCGTGCGTGTGTGTGTGTGTGTGTGTGTGTGTGTGTGTGTGTGTGTGTGTGTGTGTGTGTGTGTGTGTGTGTGTGTGAAGATATATAGAGATAGACAGATAGATACAAAGGAAGAGAAAGAGATAAGACAGATAGATAATGATATATAGATAGTACACAGATAGATAGATAGATTGAGTTAGATAGACATAAATAAAGATAGCTAGATAAATATGGATAAAAATAGATAAGAGAAGGAGAGAGAAAAGAGATAAAGAGAAAGAGATAGGTAAACCGAGAGAGAGAGAGAGAGAGAGAGAGAGAGAGAGAGAGAGAGAGAGAGAGAGAGAGAGAGAGAGAGAGAGAGAGAGAGAGAGAGAGAGAGAGAGAGAGAGAGAGAGAGAGAGAGAGAGAGAGGACAGGTGTGTAGTAAGTCTCTATCCATTAATTAATCCTCAGGTGAACTCGGCTTTTCCCGTCATCCTCTTGCACGCCAGACACTCACCCATTCACCCATTCACTCATCCATTATCTATTACATTCATCTATTCATCCATTCATCTGCTTCTTCTTCCTTTATTCATTTATACATCCATTTATGTAATATATTTGTTCATGCATTAATATATTCATTAACTTAAACATTCGTGTATTCAGCTATGTATTTATCTATTAATTCATTTATCTACTCATCGATCCATTCATTAACTTATCTATTATTTCATTCATTTAGCTTTTTTATATTTATTCATTAATTTATCCACCCATCTTTTTATCTTTTTTTCTTTTAATTTATTTGTCTATTCACTTATCAGTTCCTTTAGCTATGCATTCATTCGACACTCATTCATTTACTTATTCATTCATTCATTCATCATTCATATTTTCTTCATTCACCTTCTATCCTTCTCTCTCTATATTTATCTATCTATCTTTTTATTATGTATATTGGGTTAGCTTTTTTTCCGTTTTCCAAAATATTTCGTTATCAAGTCGCTATTTCGATGTTTTCCTTCCTTATCTAATTTAGTTTTGTTGTCATAATATATTCGGGGCATGTTTAAAGGGGCGTGTCCACCGTCGCTATGCTAACACCTGTAGTGACGAGTCCAGGTGCCCCTTAATTAATGCAAACAGGTGTCCCGAGGTGGCAAAGTAGATTTCCAAAAATTGATAAAACTTCAAGGATAAATTCTGCACGGAGGGTATCAGGACACCTCTCCTTCCGAAACTGATTTCTCTTTTTGCCCACTCTACTCTATTTAGGAGCAGTAAGTAGCGGGGGGTTTTTTCATTATTGTTTTCTTTTCTTTTTTTTTTTTACGCCCTTGCACTGTCTCCTCTGCTGTAAAAAGAAAAATCCCCCAGATATTTTTTTTCCACGATATCACTCAAAGCAAATTTTTCGCAGGTTTAAGTCCTCAGGTAAATGTTCCACAGGTGTTCTTAGGCAAAGATAACGTTTGGGCTACATGATGTAACTCCGCGTGCCCTTGGCGTTCGTCTCCGTCTCATCGGTATGAGTCCCCAGGTAAATTCTGCACAGGTGTCCCCAGGTAAATTCTGCACAGGTGTCCCAGGCAAATATCAGGTATACCCAGGTAAATTTTTCACAGTTATGAGTCCCCAGGTAAACTTCCCCTTGTTCAAAATCCTTAATAGAATAGTCTATTTCAGAGAGACCCCAACACAATAACACGCAGCAACGATATGAAGTTTAAGAGAAACAGATGTAACACATTGGCGTGCAGAAGTTATTTCAATAACAGAGTCGTCGATCACTGGAATAGACTCCCGCCGTCAGTAGTTAGCGCACAGAGTCTTCATGTCTTCATTAGATAAGTACTTCAGGAATATAAGATCATACTGACCCTTTTCGTATGTTTCAGGCACACTGCAGCACGGCGCCAATCTGAAGACTTTGTTAATAATTTCCCCCACAGCTTAGGTCACCAATAGCGTAAATTAAGGGTAGTACAATTTCCTCTTATTTCTCTCTTTACTGTAAAATTTCCATGTCCCTTTCTTCCTTAAAGGCACATGGTTTTCTCTTCTAACAATTTCCTGCCAGCACGTTGCCGGAGGGAGAGGTGGGTGGGGAGGAGCCTTCATCTGTTCTGTCCTGTCCTACCTCACGTAGATTACTAATTTTTTTTATAGTAGTAGCGGTAGTAGACAAACACCCTCGCCATAGACCGCCAAGTCTTCTGGTGTCTGTTCTTCCTATGTGCTGTGTCCCCAGGTGCAAATTCCCCCAGGTGTCACTTCCCAGGTACATTCCGACAGGTGTCTCAGGTGTGCCGCGGCCCAGACCCAGCACATAAGGCGTCGCTCACCTTCCATTAAGCGGATTGGTCGGCAGCCAGGCGGAGCGCGGCGCCTTCCATCGTTGGGATTGGCCGGCGCGGCACCACGTCAAAACAATTATTGTGATTGGTCAGCGGCGGGGCGAAGCGTGACGTCACAATTCCAGCTATTACGCTGATTGGTGGAGACGCTTTGGCTGTTATGACGTCACTGTGTCTTCCATTAACGTGATTGGCGGACGTGATTTGAAGGCTGTTACGTCATTACCAGGGTCGTCTGTGATTGGTTAAGAGAAATGTGGGGAAAAGGAGGAAGGAAAGGAGATGATTGAGGAGGAAATTAAGAAGAGAAAGAGAAGCAAAAGAAGAGAAATATGACATGGGGAGAGAAAAGAGAAAAGAGAAAGAAGAGAAGAAAAGGAGATAATGGAGGAGGAAATTAAGAATAGAAAGAGAAGCAAAAGAAGAGAAATATGACATGGGGAGAGAAAAGAGAAAAGAGAAAGAAGAAAAGAAAAGTAGATAATGGAGGAGGAAATTAGGAAGGGAGAGAGAAAGAAAGGAAGAGTAACATAACAAGGAGAGAAAGAAAGAGACAAGTGAGAGAAATGGAGAGAAAGAAAGGACATAGAGGGAAAAGAAGGAAGGAAGAGAGATAATGGAGGAGAAAATTAAGAAGGATGAAAAAGACGAAGAGAAACATAAGGAGAGAGAGAGAGAGAAAGAGAGGAGAGGTAAGAGAAAGGGAGAGAAAGAAAGGCCACAATAGAAAAAAGGAAAATGAGAGAAAAAGAAGACAAAGAAGACAAAAAAAAGAATTAATGAGCGAGAGAGAGAGAGAGAGAGAGAGAGAGAGAGAGAGAGAGAGAGAGAGAGAGAGAGAGAGAGAGAGAGAGAGAGAGAGAGAGAAGGGGGGGGGGGAGGGAGGTTTCGGGTCATTTACACTTTCCGCACGAGAACAAACACCAACAAACAAACTCACAAACAAACAAACAAACACAAAAACACCTTCACTTTACCTGCAATTAAGCTCCTTCGACCCGTGTGTGTGTGTGTGTGTGTGTGTGTGTGTGTGTGTGTGTGTGTGTGTGTGTGTGTGTGTGTGTGTGTGTGTGTGTGTGTGTGTGTGTGTGTGTGTGTGTGTGAAATTAAAGGCATAAAAACACATATTCCATCACACACACACACACACACACACACACACACACACACACACAAGATTAGCCAAGAATATTCTCAACACGTTTTCTTTTCTCTCTTGACCTGAAAAAAAGAAGAAAAAAAAGAAAAAAGAGAAAGGAAAAATAAATAAAAGTAGGGAGGATCACAATTTTGGGACTTGGCTGAAGGGAAAAAAAGAAAAGAAAAAAAGAAATTGTTATCTTATTATTTTTCCCTTTTTTTTCTCTTCGCTTTATTTTTTTATAATCTTTCATTCTCTATTATTTTTTTTCCTTTTATTTCAATTTCATCCTCATCTTATTCTCCCTCTTCCTCCCTTCATCCTTCTTTTTCCTCCTTCCTCTTCCTCTTCCTCTTACTGTTGTTCTCCTCCTCTTCCTCCTTTACTCCTCTTCCTCTTCCTTTCACTTTTAATGTTATTTTTTCCTTTATTTTCTCTCATCCAATCAATCTATAAAGTAAATCCTATCAATCCTATGTGTGTGTGTGTGTGTGTGTGTGTGTGTGTGTGTGTGTGTGTGTGTGTGTGTGTGTTTTCTTTTCTCTTGTTATTCCATCTTTTCTCTTCTATTACTCAATCTCCCCTCTTTACCTCCTCATCCTTCTCCTTCATCCTATCCTTCACCTTCTCATCCTAATCCTAAACCTTTCCTCTGTCATCATACCTAACTCCCTCTCCTCCTCTCCTCCTATCCCTTACTTTATCGCCATTTCCTCCAATTACTCGTTCCTTTCGTCCCTAAGTCCTTTTTTTCTGCACGGAGCGAGGGAGGGAAAAAAGGGGGAGGAAAGAGAAGAGGCAAAGAGCGACAAAGACAAACAGAGAGGCAGAGAGAAAGTGTGTTGATGGATGAGCCTAATGAAGGAACTTTGGAGAGAGAGAGAGAGAGAGAGAGAGAGAGAGAGAGAGAGAGAGAGAGAGAGAGAGAGAGAGAGAGAGAGAGAGAGAGAGAGAGAGAGAGAGAGAGAGAGTGTTATGAAGGAAAGAAAAAGAAGGAAAGTAATGTAAAGTAGGATTTTGAAAGGATGGAAAAAGGAGGAGGAGGAGGAGGAGGAGGAGGAGGAGGAGAAGGAGGAGGAGGGTGAAGAATCTAAGCGCCAGGAAAATTGAGGAAAAAAGGACGAAGGAGGAAGAGAAGGAGAGAGAGAAGGAAAAGCAAAAAGGAGGAGGAGGAGGAGGAGGAAGAAGAGCAAGAAGACAAGAACGACAACGAAGAAAAAAAATAATAAAAAGAAGAAAGAATGAAAGCGAGGCGAAGGAGGAGGAGGAGGAGGAGGAGGAGAAGGAAGAAAAGGAGGAGGAAGAGGAGGAGGAGGAGGAAGGAAAGACGAAGCGGGCACTTCCTCCTCTTACTCATTCTCCTCCTCCTCCTCCTCCTCCTCCTCCTCCTCCTCCTCCTCTCCTGCACTATCTGTTCGGGTTCTTCTCACACACCCGGGACATATTTCACGCACTTTTCCCTCCCTTAATGAGTATCACATTAGCTCAGCCCGAAAAATAGGTCGCACCGCTATTATATATACACACATTTTACTTCTCCTCCTCTCTGCCTCGCCTCCTCTTCCTCTTCCTCTTCCTCCGTACTCCTTCTCCTTCTCTTCTTTCTTCTTTGTCACTTGTTCTTCCTCCTCCTCCTCCTCCTCCTCCTCTTTCTTTTTCACTCTCCAACTTTTCCTTCTTCCTTTTTCGTCTTCTTCTTTTCCTTCTTCTTCCTTTTCCTCTTTCTCCTTCCTTCTGTTTCTTGATTTTGTTACTTTTTCCATTCTCTTTCAATTCTCTTCTTGTTTTTTTCTTCCTCTTTCCTCTCCTTCCTCTTCCTCGCCTCTTACTTTTTCTTCTTACTTCTCTTACTGTTACTCTTTTTCTTATTCCTTCTGTTATTTTTCTCCTTCTTCTTCTTCCTTCTCTTCCTTTTATTGTTTTTCTATAATGTTTTCGTTCTAATTTCCTTTCCCTTTTACTTCATCGTTTCCTTTCTTCCTCCTTTCCTTCAGCCCTGTGCTCGCAGAACGTCGCCACCACTCTGCCTGGCGCCTCTCTTGACACGACTTCTGCTGCGGGAGTTGGTGCCCCGATGTGTCTGTCCCTCGTAGAAATGCCTTGTGTCGTGTCTGGGCGGGACGTGGCTGCTGGCGTTGTGCTGGCGGCGTGGTTGTGTGCAGGAGGTTACGACATTACCTGGGCGCCGACAGGAGGAGTCTGGTAAGCGCGTTCCCGTTCTGTGTCACATTAATATATGCACAGGTCTCCGCCACACCGCCAAGCACGTTCCCTGACAGCCAATCACGATGCAGAGCCGCCGCGCGCGTGGGGTGTCAAGCTCCACTTCCCGTTAAATTCATCAAGTGTATCTGTGTTTTCAAGGCATAAATAGGTCTAAGATAGCCTACATAAGTGTGGACTATGTGAACGGTTTTTTTTTAATTATTTTTCATTTGATTTTCGTCGACTTTGATTAAATCCAGTCAGTGAAGAAATAGAACCGGCAGACTGGTGCGTTGACATCGAGAGAGAGAGAGAGAGAGAGAGAGAGAGAGAGAGAGAGAGAGAGAGAGAGAGAGAGAGAGAGAGAGAGAGAGAGTGAGAGAGAGAGAGAGAGAGAGAGAGAGAGAGAGAGAGAGAGAGAGAGAGAGAGAGAGAGAGAGAGAGAGAGAGAGAGAGAGAGAGAGAGAGAGAGAGAGAGAGAGAGATGAAGTTTTGTGGGAGCTATTTTCATGTGGAGGGAAACATTTTTGTTAGCAAAATTTTGAAGGAGTTATTGGCAAGTAGGGGAACAGATTTGGCACGATTCTTGGCATAAATGTGAAGGCCATTATTAGCAAAAGTTCTAAGGCTGCGGCACCTTCTGTGAGCTGCCTCAATCGTTGATGGCACCCGAACAAGCGTGACTGGACCAGGGAGTTTTGCCACGAGGAGTAAAGGAATGTTTGGCTCCATCCCGACCTCACCTCCGTCACGCTCTGGGCACGCGTCTCAGGCCTGGAAGCAATGATCATCCCGCAGAGAATGAGAGACAAAATAAAACTCAGGTCATCACATTGAGCTGAAGCACAATGGCAAGAGCATTATCATATCTTTAACTTAAATATAGTTTTAAAACACGTGGTCGTTTAGACAACTCCTTGCATAACGTTTCTTGTTCTGAGGTGCAACACGACCCCACTATCCCTGCCGAAGGTTTTTGTAAGACAATATTTTCTATTTTTTCATTTGAAATATAAGATAAGAAATGTAAGCACACCCATGCATCGCAACACTCCCCACAGATGCGACACTCTTGAACAAGTTGTTCCGTAGAAGTGGCACCGTTCCCTGGGACGCGTTCCTCTGCACGGTGATTGTAGTCAGCCGGCGAGCCGTTCCTCTCAGTGTGTTTGTGGTGCTTCTGGGCACTCCTCAGGCACTGTTATCACCAGTCAGCGACAGTCGCTGTTCAGCGGGAGGAATGCACGGTGTACGCCAACTGTACGTCGCTGAACATTTGAGTTTGATCACGACGCTGTGTACTCGCCCTGTGCTCCCAGAACGTCGCCACCACTCGGCTTGGCGCCTCTCTTGCCACGACTTCTGCTGCGGGAGTTGGTGCCCCGATGTGTCTGTCCCTCGTAGAAATACCTTGGTTCGTATCTGGGCCAGACGTGGCTGCCGGAGTTGTGCTGGCGGTGCTGTGAGTGAGTGAAGATTACCAACGTTGTCCTCTTCTGGGATGGCTTATCCCCGTCGTGTGCCGCCCTGGCTCCACCGACCACTGGCGGGGACGCTCAAAGAAAAGGCTGAGAGGATAACGCCGGGGCAGTGGACGCAATACAGGTGTCTTTTCGCTGCGTCAGGAGGAAACTGAATACCGAGGTGCTTTACTCTGCTCCTCAAGTGGCTGTCGAGCAGATTATATCACCAAAGCGGGCGACCTCGTAATGAACCAATAGGCTTTCTGTTGCCTGCATTTCCATGTCTATGTTTGTTCTGCTTTTACTTCTCTCCCTCTTTCTCCTCCCTTTCCTTCTTCTTGCTCCTCCTCTTCCTTCTCCTCCTCCTCTTCCTTTTTGGCCTCCTTTCCTGATGCTTATTCAGTTTTCTTTCTACAAATCTTCCTTCGCCTTTTGTTCCCCCCGCGATATTATTCAGTGGCTCCTCCTCCTCCTCCTCCTCCTCCTCCTCCTCCTCCTCCTCCTCCTCCTCCTCCTACTCCTCCTCCTCCACACTCAGATAAGCTTGTTGGTATGAATATCTCGCCCTTCTTCTACTAACGCTCCTCCTCCTCCTCCTCCTCCTCCTCCTTCACACTCAGATAAGCTTGTTGGTATGAATATCTCGCCCTTCTTCTACTAACGCTCTTCCTCCTCCTCCTCCTCCTCGACAGCCGCTTCTATAATTTTCTCGGTCAAACGGCCGATAGCATTTCAATATGTAAATAGCCTCTCTCTCTCTCTCTCTCTCTCTCTCATGCAAGATTTAGCCGGCATGGAAACAGCTTTTTGACACGTGC
>NC_066557.1:9656707-9666707 GCF_024679095.1 Eriocheir sinensis
GGATTTTTGGAAGAAGGGATGGAGGAGGAGGAGGAGGAGGAGGAATGGAGGTAACTACAAAGGAATCTCGTCGAGGAGGACCTGGAGGAGGAGGAAGAGGAGTAGGAGTAGGAGGAGGAGGAGGAAGAGGAGGAGGTAGAAGAGGAGGAGGTGGATGGATATTTGAGGATATAAGAGATAGGGAGAAGGAGATGAAAGAGGAGGATGGAGTTGAGAGAAGGAGAAGGAGGAGGAGGAGGAGGAGGAGGAGGGATAGGAGATGAAAATTCTTGGATCTTATTGTTGACATTACTCGTGGAGGAGGAGGAGGAGGAGGAGGAGGAGGAGGAGAAGGAGGAGAAGGAGGAGGAAAAAGGTAGAGGAAAGGTAAAAGAAAGGGAAAAAGGTAGAAAAGGAGGGAGAAAAAGAAGAAGAAGAAGAAGAAGAAGAAGAAGAAGATGGTGATGAAAAGGAGGAAGAAGAAGAAGAAGAAGAAGATGAAAATTAGAAAGAGGTCAGTTGATTTTTTTCCTTTTATTAATTTTTCTTTTTTAATTAGTCTGCAAGAAACACGATGATTCTCTCTCTCTCTCTCTCTCTGAATGGGTCATCAATTAGTGTGTTTCTACGTGTGTTCTGTCAATAAGTCTTTTAAATCTCCTCTGTCATTTTCCTGTCAATCAATTCTTTTCATGACAACTTTTCATTTTCACTTTTTTCCTCTTTTTTGTATTCGTCTTATTTATTTCCTCTAGTTTCTTTATCTTATCTTTATTTTCATTTTCATATATATTATTTTGTCATTAATTTCCCATCTCAGTTTCAGCTTAATTTAAATGTGGCAAAGTGTGACCGTAGAGTTCCCAGTGTCATTTTTTTTTTTCAGTAACTTTTGTAAGACACGTGATATGCTCTCTCTCTCTCTCTTGACCTTTAGAAATATAATTGTTTTACTCTTCAATTCATGTATTTCTCTTTTCCTTTCCCTTTCTTCCTCTACGTTGTCCTCCACTCAAATTCCTTCCTTCCTTCACTCCTTCCTCCCTTTCTCTCCACCTCTCTTCTTCCTCTTTTCCTTCCTTCTATTCCTCTTTCCTTCCCTCCTATCTTACTTCCTTCTCTTTTCCTTTCGTTATCTTCCTTGTTTTCCATTTCTCTTACCACTGCTTTTCTCTCCCTCCATCCTTCCCTCCTCCTCCTCCTCCTCCTCCTCCTCCCTCCGCCAAGGAAGGCAATCCGTCAAGGGTTATGATAAACTACTGTTGTTTGTGTGTGTGTTTGTTTGTGATGATGACTGTGTGTGTGTTTGTGTGTGTGTGTGTGTGTGTGTGTGTGTGTGTTTAAATGTTAGGCCTGAAGAGAGAGAGAGAGAGAGAGAGAGAGAGAGAGAGAGAGAGAGAGAGAGAGAGAGAGAGAGAGAGAGAGAGAGAGAGAGAGAGAGAGAGAGAGAGAGAGAGAGAGAGAGAGAGAGAGAATTAACCCCTTGAAGAAGCAAATCATTCCTTCTCTTATTTGAATAGGGCAAGAGAGAGAGAGAGAGAGAGAGAGAGAGAGAGAGAGAGAGAGAGAGAGAGAGAGAGAGAGAGAGAGAGAGAGAGCTAATTGGCTTTTCATTGGCGTCTTCTCTCTCATCCATGGCTTATATTTGCATTTAATTGAGGTTTGGAAAGATCCCCCCTCCCCATACCCCTTTCTCTCTCCTTACCTCCCTTTCTCGCCCTCCCCTCTCCCTCTCCCTCTCTCCGTTTTTCTCCATCTCTTCAATCCCCTCTATTCAGCCTTCCATTCTCCTGCTAACCGTATTTTACTTCCCTTTTATTTTTGCCCATTATTTTTTATTTTATTCTTCTCTCCATTCATTTTTTCTTCATCATGTTCCATTCCACTCTGTCTTCCTTCCCTAAAATCGCGATCTTCATTCTCTCTCTATATTCTTTCTTATTTTAGTCATATTCCTGTTTTAGCTTTGGCTTTCTCTCTCTCTCTCATTTCTCTTTTTTTCTCTTCTGTCCATCTCAAAAAAGATGATATATAGAGATAAAAAGATAAAGATAGATAGATAAATAGATTTTTTATGCGTTTTTTCAAATTGCGCTGGTAGGTTTTCTAGGTTGGCGCACGCAAGTGTGTATAGTGGCGCCATCTTGCTTGGCTCATGCTCCCCCCCGCGGCTCATCTTTGATCCTCTCTTTAGAGAGAGAATCTAGAGTCCGGGTTGAGAGGTGGTCTTCATAACAGCATGTCGGTAGTCTTTGGCCACTCGACGGTGAATGAAAATTGGCAGCTTGTGGCGGCGTTCGGGACGCAAACCCGCGTCCTCCTGGACGCAGGTTCCAGCACGCTAACCACTCAACCGCCGCCACCCCAGACTAATAGACAGATTGATAGATAGATAGATAGATAGATAGATATGGATATAAATATAGATATATAGATAGAGATAGATAGATAGATATATATATATATATATATATATATATATATATATATATATATATAGAGAGAGAGAGAGAGAGAGAGAGAGAGAGAGAGAGAGAGAGAGAGAGAGAGAGAGAGAGAGAGAGAGAGAGAGAGAGAGAGAGACAGAGGCGTAGGAGGGGGGCAGCTTACAATTTGCCCGGCTGCCTCATTATAAGCGAGCCATAATATTGGCCAGGTATCAGGAGTTAATGAGCGGCGAGGCGGCGAATTAGCGGCCCACACCTGGCGCGCCTCAGGCCGCTAACAGGCAGGTGAGACGCGGCGCTGCTTACTGATAATTAATAATACATGTACAGGTGTAATCTAAATGCCTGGTAATTAGGAATGAATATGCAGGTGTGATGATATGAGTCTGATACATTTATACATTCATACATACATACATAAATACATATATACATGCTTACATACACCGGTTTATACATACATACATATATACATACATACATACATAGATTCATACATACATATTATACAAGATTTTTCTCTTCATGTTTGTTTTGCGAATAGTTTTGTTTTAATGTTTTAGTGTGTTTGTTTATGGTGATTTTTTAATTACCATCTACTTTGTTCTTTTTACTACTAGAGGTATGATAGTAGTAGTAGCAGTGGTGGTGGTGGTGGTAGTAGTAGTAGTAGTAGTAGTAGTAGTAGTAGTAGAAGAAGTATATGACAATAATATGATGAGAGGAAGGAGGAAATTTAATAAGAAACGGAGGATGAGGAGAGGGAAAAACAGAGGGAAAAATAGGAGGAGGAAGAGGAGGAGGAGAAGGAGGAGGGAAGGCGTATGAGGAAGAGAAATAGAAATAGTTGAAACATGAGGTACAGAGATATGTAGAAAAAAATGCATTGATCTATTTCAGCGAGCAATTAAAACATTCCCATAAATTCCTCTCTCTCTCTCTCTCTCTCTCTCTCTCCCCCCCCCCCTCCCCCCCCCAGACACACACACCCATACTATTTGCACCTGTCAATTTCGAGCCCTGTGTGGAGATATTTGAGACCGAGTTGTATGACAGTTTGATCAAGTCGTAAAAATGAACTTTGTCGTTTGGTGAAAGTTTAATGTAAATACCTGCCGTGTGTGTGTGTGTGTGTGTGTGTGTGTGTGTGTGTGTGTGTGTGTGTGTGTGTGTGCGTAGGATGGTAATTAATGAATACCTGGGGAAATTACCTGGAATATGGAGCCTAGTAAATACCTGTTTGTTTGTTTGTTTATTTGTTTGTGTTATGTCTGTTTGATTGTTTCTTTATCTTTATTCGTCAATGTTTTTTTCTGTTTTTTTTTCTTTGTTCTGTCATTCATTCCTTCGTCTGTTTGTCTGTCTGTCTGTCTTTCTGTTTGTCTATCTGTTACTTTATATATTTACTCTCTCTCTCTCTCTCGGTTTCATCAAATATTTTTCGTCCACAAACCGTCAAATATTTAAGAGAGGCCTCCCTACCTTCCCTTCCCTTCTTTTACGACCTTTAGTTTTCATCTCTCTTCCCTTCCCTTCCTTCTCCATTTCCCTCCTCTTCCCCTCCCTTCCCTTCCCTTCCCTTTCCTCTCCATACCCTTCTCTTCAATTACCCTTTCCCTCTCCTTCTCTTCCTTACCCCTTTCCCTTCCCCTCCGTTTCCTTCCTTTTCCTTCTTTTTCTTTCCTTTTCCTTTCTTCCTTTTTTTCGTATTTTCTCCCCATTCCTCCTTTTACTCATTTTCCTCCCCTTACACTTTTTATCCTTCCCCTCACTTTCTCCCTTTTCGTAACTTATCTCCTTCCTCTCTTTAGTCATTCAATTTTTACCATTTACTCTTCTTCCCCTTCTTTATTAGCTTATTCCATTATTTATTCCATTCTTATCCTTCCTATCTTCCCCTTTTTCCTTCCCTTCCTCTATATCGTAGTTTCTCCTCTTCCTTCCTTTAGCTATATTCCCTTCACTTCTCCCTTTTAACTCTCCTCTCAATCCCATCTGTATTTCTCTTTTCCCTTCAGCGTGTGTCGTGTCTGTTAACATGTGTGAAAAAATAACATAAAACAGTAAGAAAGAAACGTATAAGATAAAGATTGTTCTAAAGAGGAATGCAACAGTCCCAGATGCATGCAGTAACATCTCTTGGGTAGTGAAGGAAAGGCAAAAACAGATGATTAGTATAAAAAACCGAGAGAGGGGAGATGAAAGGGAAGAGGGAAGGGAGAGGAGACAAAAGAAGAGGAACCAAAGCAAGGAAGAGGGGACATAAGAGAGAGTTAGAGAGGAGAGACGAAGGGTAAGTAGAGAAAGGATGGATAAAGGAGTGTATAAAAGAAGAAAGGAGAGAGGAGTAAAAATGAAGTGAAAAAATATATATGTAAAATCAGCTGTTATGAAAGAAGAAAAAGAAGAAGAAGAAGAAGAAGAAGGAAGAGAAAACAGAAAAAAGAGAAAAATATCACGAAGGAAGAAGAAAGTTAAAATGAAGATGAATATGAAGCAAAAGTAAAAAGAAATAGTAAAAGAAAAAGAAGAAGAGGAGGAAAAAAAGATATAGAGGAAAAGTGACACAAGATGAAAGGGAAAGAGGTGAGTGAGGAGGAGGGGAAGAGGGGAGGGGAAAGGGGAAGGGGAAGAGAGGGGAATAGGGGGAGGGGGAGGGGGTGTTTGGAGTGAAGGTAAAATTTGGGTCAGTGAAAGGTAAAGGGACGAGAACTGTCAATTTGTGGGAAAAGGTGTGACAGGTGAGGAGGAGGAGGAGGAGGAGGAGGAGGAGGAGGAGGAGGAGGAGGAGGAGAAGGTAAAGAAATTATGACGAAAAAGAAGAAAAAGAAAAAAATAGTAAATAAGAAACGAAGTGAAGAAAATAATAAAAGAAAATAAAAGAAAAAAACAGAAGGAGGATAAACTTAAATGGAGGTCTTATTTTACTCTCTCTCTCTCTCTCTCTCTCATCCATCTCTATACATCCTGAGTGGAAACAGGTGCATGATAGGTGACCCTCCTCCTCCTCCTCCTCCTCTTCCTCCTCCTCCTCCTCCTCCTCTCATTCATCCTCCTCTTCCACTCCGTCTCATCTTCTGTTTCCTTTCCCACTTTTCCTTACAAAATGATTCTTAAACTCTCTCTCTCTCTCTCCTCAGGGTAGCCACAAATGCTCGTCAATGAAAACTTTAATTAAATCTGAGAGAGAGAGAGAGAGAGAGAGAGAGAGAGAGAGAGAGAGAGAGAGAGAGGAAACTTGTAATGAGATGAAAAGTTAAGATATTAATGAGAAACTCGAGATGTTTGTTAAAAAGCAACATGCGAGGAGGAGGAGGAGGAGGAGGAGGAGGAGGAGGAGGAAAAAATGACAGGAGGGGAAAAAGAAGAGAAGAAAGAATTTATGCTTCCTAGAATTCATCTTTTGACTATTGATCTTTATTTTTGCTTTAATATGCGCCTCTCTCTCTCTCTCTCTCTCTCTCTCTCTCTCTCTCTCTCTCTCTCTGAATGTCACAGGAGAGAGAGAGAGAGAGAGAGAGAGAGAGAGAGAGAGAGAGAGAGAGAGAGAGAGAGAGAGAGAACTAAACACACACAATTAAAAGGAAAAGTTACCCTATAGCCCTTTCCTTCTTCCTGTCCTCCTCCTCCTCCTCCTCCTCCTCCTCCTCCTCCTCCTCCTCCTCCTCCTCCTCCTCCTCCTCCTCCTCCTCACCAATGTCCTCTTTATGTCGCTCCACCGTCACGTTTTTCTACTCTAGCTGTCTCCTCCTCCTCCTCCTCCTCCTCCTCCTCCTCCTCCTCCTCCTCCTCCTCCTCCTCTTGGCTCTTGGAAATGTACCCCAATTTTCCTTTACTTCTCCTCTTCTTTCCTCCCTCCCTCCCTCCCTCCCTCATTTGTAGGTCCTTCATCTCCTTCACTCCTCCTCCTCCTCTTCCTCCTCCTCGTCCTTCTTCCTCCTCCTCCTCCTTTTCCGTCTGAACCTCCTCTCTCTAAGTACGTCAAAAGGGAATTTATGTGGTTGTGATTTTTTTCTTTTTTTTGTTAGTTGTTCTTTTTTTCCTTTTCTCTTCTCTCTCTTTTGTTCTTTTAATTGGTGAGTGTTTGTGTTTGTGTGTTCGTGTGTGTGGGGGGGATGCAGGGTCTATGTGTGTGTGTGTGTGTGTGTGTGTGTGTGTGTGTGTGTGTGTGTGTGTGTGTGTGTGTGTGTGTGTAGAATATGCTTTTTCAATACAATGCTCTTCACAATATCCTACAATTTTCAATACAATATCCTTTGGCAATGCAATACTTTTTTTGTCCAATACTGTATACACCTCCTTCAACAATATCCTTTTCTTTATACAGTATCCAATTTTAACATTAAGACATCATTCTTTTTCAATACAATATCCTTCATTTCTTTACTTTTTATTATAGTATTCCTAATTCTCTCTCTTTTTAATTCAACATCCTTCAATTAGTTTCTTTTTCAATACAATATCTTTCTTCTTCAATCATATATCCTTCTTTTTTAATTATATACCCGTTTTTTTTGTTTTTTTTGGCAATGCAATATCTTTCACTTTCCAACACAACATCATTCTTCTTCTTCAGTTCAACATCCTTCTTCTTCAATACAACAAATTTCAATACAATAACCTCCAGTTCCCTTCTTCAACACAGTATTCCCTCTTCCTTCAATGAGTACCCTTTCATCATTCAATACAACATCATTCTTCTTCTTCAGTTCAACATCCTTCTTCTTCAATACAACAAACTTCAATACAATAACCTCCTCTTTTAATAATATCCTTGAGTTCCCTTCTTCAATACAGTATCCTTCCTATCCTTCAATACAGTACCTTTCCTATCATTCAATACAACATCCTTCTTCTTCTTCAGTTCAACATCCTTCTTCTTCAATACAACAAACTTCAATACAATAACCTCCTCTTTTTTAAAAATATCCTTGAGTTCCCTTCTTCAACACAGTATCCTTCCTATCCTTCAATACAGTACCTTTCCTATCATTCAATACAACATCCTTCTTCTTCTTCTTCAATACAACAAACTTCAATACAATAACCTCCTCTTTTCAATAATATCCTTAAGTTAAATTCTTCAATACAGTATCCTTCCTATCCTTCAATACAACATCCCTCTTCTTCAACACACCTTCAATACAGCCTTCTCCCCCAATGTCCTATCACGCCTTACATCCTCCTCCCGTCTCCCTTCCAATGCTATTCAGGCGAAAGAGTGACACCGAATCGCTCTCAGCCCGTCCTTACAGAGCCTAGCGCCCTTATGTAACATTCTAGGGACTTACGTTTTCCCCTCCTTTGCACCGTGAGAGAGAGAGACAAACAAACACACAGAGATAAACACACAAACACACGGAGATATAAACACACAAACACACAGAGAGATAAACAAACAAACACACGGAGAGATAAACAAACAAACACACGGAGATAAACAAACAAACAAACAGACAGATAAACAGACAGAAAAAAAACAAGCAAAAACGAGTAAATAAAAATACACAAAACCAAAAAAAAAGACGTAAGTAATCAAGGAGAAAGAAAAAATAAGAAAAACGAAAAAAAAGACAAGAATAAGTGGATTTCCCAGAAGAGAGAGAGAGAGAGAGAGAGAGAGAGAGAGAGAGAGAGAGAGAGAGAGAGAGAGAGAGAGAGAGCAACCGCCCTTTCATAACAGTCTTTTTAACGTCGTATTGATGTATCCTCTCTCTCTCTCTCTCTCTCTCTCTCTCTCTCTCCAATTATCAACCACCGGGTATTTGATGGTCTTTTTCTCATTAATCATTTGCTGGCCTACATACACTGAATGGAGGAGGAGGAGGAGGAGGAGGAGGAGGAGGAGGAGGAGGAGGAGGAGAGGTTTTGAATGGAAGAAAGATGAAAAAAGAACAGTCAGAAGGATATTAGGAGGACGAGGAGGAGGAGGAGGAGGAGGAGGAGAAAGAGAAAAGAGAAGAAAATAAAAAGGGAAAATAAAAATAAAACAAGAAAAAGATTATAAGAAAAAAAAGAAGAGGAGAAAGGGTTGAAGAAACGGAAAGGATGGAAGGAAGGAAGAGAGGGAGAGAAGGATATGAAGGAGAAAAGGAAGGGAAGGAGAGAAGGAAGAGAAGGAAAGAAGAGTCGGAAGGAGATAATAAAGGGAAGGAGAGAGGGAAGGGAAAGAGAGAAGGATGGAAGGAAAGAAAGAGGGAAAAGAGAAAAAGGGAAATAAGAAAAGAAAAAGAAAAGCAGAAAATAAAAGAAAAAAATGAACCCGCAAACATTTACCTGGACAAAATTCTTTCATTTGAGATTTTTCGATACCTGAGAGAGAGAGAGAGAGAGAGAGAGAGAGAGTTAATGGTGCTTATGGAGTTGATTTTAATGGAGCAAGTTATTGGATTAATTATAACTCTCTCTCTCTCTCTCTCTCTCCTTCCATTTTCCAAACTAGCATTTCCTATCAGCTAATCTCTTATCTCTTCTCTCTATCTCCAGATTTCTTTGGCAACATTTTCTAGTGAGTACTCCTCCTCCTCCTCCTCCTCTTCCTTCTCGTCCTACTGCTCCTCCTCCTCCTCCTCCTCCTCCTCCTTACACCTGGCCTCACCTGTCTCCCCTTCCTATTAGCACCTCTCTGATCTTGTCCTCAACTTTCCTCCTCCTCCTCCTCCTCCTCCTCCTCCTGCTCCTCTTCCTAGTACTCTTCCTATTTACTCCTCTTAATTTCCCCTTTCCTCTTATCTATATTTTTCCTCTTTTCCTCTCACTTTTTTTCTTTACTCTTCTCCTCTGTATTTATTTTACTTTCCTCCTCCTCGAAACCTTCTCCTCTCTTTTAATCTCCCTTCTTTTTTCACTTTTTTATCCTTTCCATCTTTTCCGATTTCCTTCTATTTTTTCCTTTCTTTCATCATCTTTTTTCCCTCATTATTCTTCTCTTTCTCCTTCCTTTCTCATCTCTCTCGTTTCCCTCTATTTCTTATTCTTCTCTTCTTCCTCTTCTTCCCCTCTCCTCTCATCATCCTTCTCTTCTCTTCTTCCTCCTTTCCATTCCTCTCTCATCTTCCTCCTTCCCTCATCTCCTTTCTCAGTCCATCTTCTCCTCCCTAACCTCGAAATTACTCAACCTCTTCCACCTTTCCACTCATATACCACCACCACCGCTCCCCCCTCTCCCCCCCCCCCCCCCCCCGTTGAGGTAAGGCGAGTGGCTTCACATACAAACTTTTTTCATTAGCTTGACACGAAATGAATGATAGAGAGAGAGAGAGAGAGAGAGAGAGAGAGAGAGAGAGAGAGAGAGAGAGAGAGAGAGAGAGAGAGAGAGAGAGAGAGAGAGAGAGAGAGAGAGAGAGAGAGAGAGAGAGAATTAACCCCTTGAAGAAGCAAATCATTCCTTCTCTTATTTGAATAGGGCAAGAGAGAGAGAGAGAGAGAGAGAGAGAGAGAGAGAGAGAGAGAGAGAGAGAGAGAGAGAGAGAGAGAGAGAGAGAGAGAGAGTAAAAAATATATATACACTACTCAGTTTTTTTTTTTTAATCTTGTATATACTTCTTGTTTTTCTTCTACTTTTTAATTTCCTT
>NC_066557.1:9689207-9694207 GCF_024679095.1 Eriocheir sinensis
GAAATGTTTGTTATCAGTAATTAGAAAAACAACAGGAGCTTTTTACCTTTCACTTCGCTTTATTTGCACTCCAGTCCCTTGCATAGTGTGACAGATCTTAGCACCGGAGCCACGCGTAGCTGTAGTGTATGTCTCTAATAGTACCTTTATCTAACTCTATTAAGAGGTGTTTGTTATCAGTAATTAGAAAAACAACAGGAGCTTTCTACCTTTCATTCGCTTTATCCGCAACCAAATATACCGCTTATTATTATTATTATTATTATTATTATTATTATTATTATTATTATTATTATTATTATTATTATTTACACACACACACACACACACACACACACACACACACACACACTCACACACACTCACACACACAGCCACACTCAACAACAATAACAAGCGCACTGGTCTGTCTTGTGGACGCACCCGCGCGGAGGAACACACAGCAAAGGGCACCACCAATTTAGCGCGCGGATGAACACCAAGCGGCGGAGAGACAAACCACTCGAGAGGCAGCCGGAGAACGTCTTATTACGGGACTAGTTTGTTACGCGGAGGAAGAGAGAGAGAGAGAGAGAGAGAGAGAGAGAGAGAGAGAGAGAGAGAGAGAGAGAGAGAGAGAGAGAGGAAGATGAGAGTAAAAACAAGAAGAAGAAAAATGAGGAAAAAAGAATAACTGAAAAAAAGAGGAAAACAAGAGAAAAACAAGAAAAAAACAAGAAAATACCAGAGAGAGAGAGAGAGAGAGAGAGAGAGAGAGAGAGAGAGAGAGAGAGAGAGAGAGAGAGAGAGAGAGAGAGAGAGAGTAAACTATCTAACTCTTTCTCCCTATCTCTCTATTATGGAACTAGTTTTTTATGCGGAAAGAAAGACAGAAGATGAAAACTACCTCTCTCTCTCTCTCTTTCCCTCTCCCTCTCTCTTTATCTATCCACCCATCTATCTAACCTCCTCCTCCTCCTCCTCCTCCTCCTCCTCCTCCTCCAGCACTAGTGAGGGCAGCGGAGGGAACACAGGCGGCAAAAAGTGTGTACCGCGGTCGGCTTACAAAGGTTCGGCGGAGGAATACAAGAGCCTCCGATCCTTTGCCCGCTAACAAGGAGATCTTAATGCTATCCCTTGGCATGCTCCTTAGCGGGAAGAGGAACAAAGGAGCACAGGAGGAGGGAGAGGAGGAGGAGGAGGAAGGGAAACCAGAGAGGAATGTGGAAGATGACAAAGATAGGAGAATAAAAACGGAGATGAGATTGAGGGAAAAAAAGAAGGAGAAAGACAAGGAAGAAGAATAGAAGGTGGAGAAGGAGGAGGAAGAGGAGGAGGAGGAGGAGGAGGATGGGAAACAGGATAGGAGTGTGGAAGATAACAAAGATAGGAGAATAAAAACGAAGATGAGATTGAGGAAAAAGGAGAAGAAGAAAGACAAGGAGGAAGAATAGAAGGTGGAGAAGGAGGAGGAAGAGGAGGAGGAGGAGGAGGAAGGGAAACAGAAGAGGAATGTGGAGGTTGAAAAAGATAACAAAATAAAAACGAAGATGAGATTGAGGAAAAAGAAGGAGGAGGAGGAGGTGGAGAAGGAGGAGGAAGAGGAGGAGGAGGAGGAGGAGAAGAAATGTTGAAGATGACAAGGATTGGAGGATTAAAAGATTAAGGAAGAGGAGGAGAAGGAACACTAAGAGGAGAGAAAACAATAATAATAATAATAATAATAATAATAATAATAATAATAATAATAATAATAATAATAATAATAATAATAATAATAATAATGATAATAATAATAATAATAATAATAATAATAATAATAATAATAATAATAATAATAATAATAAGAAGAAGAAGAAGAAGAAGAAGAAGAAGAAGAAGAAGAAGAAGAAGAAGAAGAAGAAGAAGAAAAGGAATAAGAATGAGAATAAGATAATGAGAAAAAGAAAAAGAAGAAGAAGAAGAAGAAGAAGAAGAAGAAGAAGAAAAAGAAGAAGAAGAAGAAGTAAAAGAAGAAGAAAAGAAAAAGATGAAAAAAAGAAGAAAAAGAAATAAAACAATGACAATCTTCTTCCATTTTCTTTATAACAAAAAACAAAATAACAAAACAAAAACTGAGTACAGACAAAATCCTCCTCCTCCTCCTCCTCCTCCTCCTCCTCCTCATTCGTTCCCTTGCCACTAAATCCTCTTGTCAGGGAGTAAGAGGAAGGAAAAAAAGGGAAAAAAAGGAAAAAAAGAAAGGGAAAAACACAAATATTACCTCTCGATCCGAAGCGATTTATGGATTTACTTTATATTTCTCAATTTTTCCATCTGTCTCTTTCCTCCCTTCCTTTTTTTGTGTGTGTGAGACAGAGAAAGAGAGGGAGGGTGGGAGGGGGGAGAGAGAGAGAGAGAGAGAGAGAGAGAGAGAGAGAGAGAGAGAGAGAGAGAGAGAGAGAGAGAGAGAGAGAGAGAGAGAGAGAGAGAGAGAGAGATGGATAGATAGATAGATAGATAGAGTTAGTTAGAGTTAGTTAGAGAGAGAAATAGGCAGATAAACAGAGAGAGAGAGAGAGAGAGAGAGATGGATAGATAGATAGATAGATAGATAGATAGATAGATAGATAGATAGATAAACAGAGAGAGAGAGAGAGAGAGAGAGAGAGAGAGAGAGAGAGAGAGAGAGAGAGAGAGAGAGAGAGAGAGAGAGAGAGAGAGAGAGAGAGAGAGAGAGAGAGAGAGAGAGAGAGAGAGAGATGGAAAGATAGATAGATAGATAGATAGATAGAGTTAGTTAGAGAGAGAAATAGGTAGATAAACAGAGAGAGAGAGAGAGAGAGAGAGAGAGAGAGAGAGAGAGAGAGAGAGAGAGAGAGAGAGAGAGAGAGAGAGAGAGAGAGAGAGAGAGAGAGAGAGAGAGAGAGAGAGAGAGAGAGAGAGAGAGAGAGAGAGAGAGAGAGAGAGAGAGAGAGAGAGAGAGAGAGAGAGAGATGGATATTAATTTTTTTTTTTTACAGCAAAGGAGACAGCTCAAGGGCACAAAAAGTAAACATTAATAAAAAAAAGCCTGCTACTGCTGCTCCTAAAAAGAATCCAAAGAGGTGGCTGAAAGATAAGCTGCTCTGGAGGAGAGGTGTCCTGATACCTCCTCTTGAAAGAGTTCAAGTCGTAGGCAGGAGGAAATACAGATGAAGGAAGATTGTTCCAGAGTTTACCAGCGTGAGGGATGAAAGAGTGAAGATGCTGGTTAATCCTTGCATAAGGGGTTTGGACAGTATAGGGATGAGCATGAGTAGAAAGTCGTGTGCAGGGGCGGGAGGGGAGAAGGCATGCAGTTAGCAAGTTCAGAAGAGCAGTCAGCGTGGAAATATCGATAGAAGATAGAAAGACAGGCAACATTGCGGCGGAATTTAAGAGGTAGAAGACTATCAGTATGAGGAGGAGAGCTGATGAGACGAAGAGCGAGCTGTGTGAGTGGAGCCCCCCCACACATGAGATGCATACTCCATACGAGGGCGGACAAGGCCCCTGTATATGGACAGCAACTGTGCAGGGGAGAAGAACTGGCGGAGACGGTACAGAACGCCCAGCCTCGAGGAAGCTGATTTAGTAAGAGATGAGATATGAAGTTTCCAGTTGAGATTTTGAGTTAAGGATAGACTGAGGATGTTTAGTGTTGAGGAAGGTGATAGCTGGGTGTTGTCAAAGAATAGGGATAGTTGTTTGGAAGATTGTGTCGAGTGGATAGGTGGAGAACTGTGTTTTTGAGGCGTTGAAGGACACCAGGTTCTTCTTGCCCCAATCGGAAATAATAGTAAGGTCTGAGGCTGTTGCCCTGCAGCCTCCAGCCTTGAGTCGTTAAGTTCCTGTAGGGTGGGTCTCTATTAAAAGAAGTTGAATAATGCAGAGGAATCATCGGCGTAGGAATGGATAGGACAGTTCGTTTTGGAAAGAAGATCATCAATGAACAACAGAAAAGAGTGGGAGATAGGACAGAACCCTGTGGGACACCACTGTTAATAGATTTAGAAGAACAGTGACCGTCTACCACGGCAGAAATAGAACGGTCAGAAAGGAAACTGGAGATAAAGGTACAGAGAGAAGGATAGAAACCGTAGGAGGGTAGTTTAGAAAGCAAAGATTTGTGCCAGACCCTATCAAAAGCTTTTGATATGTCCAGCGCAATAGCAAAAGTTTCACCGAAACGGCTAAGAGAGGATGACCAAGAGTCAGTTAAGAAGGTTAGGAGATCACCAGTAGAACGCCCTTGCGGAACCCATACTGGCGATCAGATAGAAGGTCAGAAGTGGAAAGGTGCTTTTGAATCTTACGGTTAAGGATTGATTCAAAAGCTTTAGATAGACAAGAAAGTAAAGCAATAGGACGGTAGTTTGAGGGATTGGAGCGGTCACCCTTCTTAGGTACAGGCTGTGTGAAGGCATACTTCCAGCAAGAAGGAAAGGTAGATGTTGACAGGCAGAGGCGAAAGAGTTTGACCAGGCAGGGTGACAGCACGGAGGCACAGTTTTAAGGACAATAGGAGGCACTCCATCAGGTCCATAAGCCTTCTGAGGATTGAGGCCAGAGAGGCATAGAAAACATCATTTTGAAGAATCTTTATAACAGGCATAAAGGAGTCAGAGGGGGATGAGTAGGAGGAATATGCCCAGAATCGTCCAGAGTGGAGTTTTAGAAAAGTTTGAGAGAAGAGTTCAGCCTTAGAGATAGATGAGACGGCAGTGTTGCTGTCAGGACTGAGGAGTGGAGGGAAAGATGAAGAAGTGAAGTTGGAGGAGATGTTTTGGCTAGATGCCAGAAGTCACGGGAAGAGTTAGAGAAAGCAAGGTTTTGACATTTTCTATTAATGAAAGAATTTTTGGTTAGTCGGAGAATAGATTTGGCACGATTTCGGGCAGAAATGTAAAGTTCATAATTAGCATTAGTTTGAAGGCTCTGGTATCTTTTGTGAGCTACCTCTATCATTGACAGCACGAGAACAAGCGTGATTAAACCAAGGCTTTTTAGCGTGAGGAGTA
>NC_066557.1:9704207-9714207 GCF_024679095.1 Eriocheir sinensis
GTGTGTGTGTGTGTGTGTGTGTGTGTGTGTGTGTGTGTGTGTGTGTGTGTGTGTGTGTGTGTGTGTGTATGTGTGTTTGTGTGTGTGTGTGTGTGTGTGTGTGTGTGTGTGTGTGTGTGTGTGTGTGTGTGTGTGTGTGTGTGTGTGTGTGTGTGTGTGTGTGTGTGTGTGTGTGTGTGTGTGTGTGTGTGTGTGTGTGTGTGTGTGTATCTTTGGAGTTTTTCTGAAAGATAGAGAGAGAGAGAGAGAGAGAGAGAGAGAGAGAGAGAGAGAGAGAGAGAGAGAGAGAGAGAGAGATGGCAGGTTTAGAAAGTTCCACTCCATTGCAAGAGAAACTCTCTCTCTTTAATGTGTCATGAATAAAGGGGAAAAAATTATTCATATATTTACTATTCATCCCCTTTTTACCTCCTCCTCCTCCTCCTCCTCCTCCTCCTCCTCCTCCTCCTCCTCCTCCTCCTCCTCCTCCTCCTCCTCTATCGAGCTTATATTCATCATCCCTATCATAATTATTCTGCCTCTTCTTTCCCCTTCAATTTTCCTCCTCCTTCCCTTCTTCATCCTTTTTTTGCCTCCTCCTCCTCCTCCTCCTCCTCCTCCTCCTCCTCCTCCTCCTCCTCGTCTTGCTTCTATTCTTTTTCCCTTCCGAGTGTGTCATCATATCTTCCTTTACTTTTTCCATTCTCCTCCTCCTCCTCCTCCTCCTCCTCCTCCTCATTCATTCTTCTTTTCATCTCTTTCTTTTCCCCAAGAACCTTATCTCATGTAAGAGAGGAAAAAGGAGAAGGAGGAGAAGCAGGAGGAAGAAGTGAAGGAGGAGGAGGAGGAGGAGGAGGAGGAGGAGGAGGAGGAGGAGGAACACAGAGAACACAAAGCAAGAACAAACAACAGCAGACCTGCTGGTCCTTACGAGGCTGTTTGTGACAAGCTACACTAACTATCTAATCAAAGGTGGAAGATGAAGGACAGCAAAGGCGAAGGCTCCTCCCCCCCCCCCTCCCCATCCCTCCAGCCAAAGCTGGGAGGAAAGGAAAAAGAACCATTGAGCATGGAAAAACTGCATGGAAATTATGTAGGAAAGAGGAAAGAACTACCATTACTGCTACCACTAACCGGGCGATAAAAGCGGACAAGGACACCAGTATTCGAAAGAACTTAACGTTATTACGACAATGAGTAATATCTTAGTTGCTGGCTGGATTCAAAATACTTGTCTAATCTATTCTTGAAGGCCGTAACTGTTGTACTGTCAACTACATCACAAGGTACAGAGTTCCAAACATTAACAACTCGATTGAAGAAGTGTTTGGCTTCAGCGACGAGAGAGAGAGAGAGAGAGAGAGAGAGAGAGAGAGAGAGAGAGAGAGAGAGAGAGAGAGAGAGAGAGAGAGAGAGAGAGAGAGAGAGAGAGAGAGAGAGAGAGAGAGAGAGAGAGAGAGAGAGAGGAAAATTGGATTGGCAAGGATTTGAAAACAGAAGAGGTAGAGGGAGAGAAAAAGAGAAGAGAAGGAAGATAAATGGGAAGAGAAATTGAAGAGAAGAAAGAAGAGGAGGGAAGGAAAAAGGGAAGAGGAAGAAGAAGAAGAGGTAAAAGGAAGAAGAAAATGTGCAAGAAATGGAGGGAAAGGGAGAAGACAAAGCAAAAAGTGAAGAAGAAAAAAAAGAGAAAAAGAAAAAAAAGAGAAGGAAAATAAAGAAACAAAAAGATAAAATTAAGTAAGAGAGAAGAGAGGAAAAAAAATAAAAATAAAAACCCAAATAAAAGAAGAAAGAGGAAAGAAAAATGAGAAAGAGGGAGAAGGAGGAGGAGGAGGAAAAGGAGGAAGAGGAGGAAGGAAGTTTAGTAGAACATGCAGGAAATAAAATAAAAAAGGAGATAAGGGGTGAAGGAGGAGGAGGAGGAGGAGGAGGAGGAGGAGGAGGAAGAGGTAAGAACTTAACGTGTTTGTCTATGAATCTCGTAAAAGGAAATGAATAGGCAAGTAAGGAAGGAGGAGGAGGAGGAGGAGGAAGAGGAGGAGGAGGAGGAGGAGGAGGAGGAGGAAGATTTGTGGAGGGAGATAAGGAGGAGGAGGAGGAACACACGAGGCAAATAAAAGTGAAGAGAAAGATTTGAATGGGAAGAATTTATGAGGGAAGCAAATGAAAGGAAAAAAGAGGAGGAGGAGGAGGAGGAGGAGGAGGAGGAGGAGGAGGAGGAGGAGGAGGAGAGAGGTAAATATAAAAAGATACATTTTAATATTATCTAATGAATCTCTCTCTGTCTCTCTCTTAACCATAAACATGCTCCTCCTTCCCAGATGGTGGTTGTGGAGGAGGAGGAGGAGGAGGAGGAGGAGGAGGAGGAGGAGAGAAGATGGAGGAGAGAAGGAAATAAGGAGGAGGCATAACATTCTCTAAACAGCGACCCCCTCCTTCTCTCTCTCTCTCTCACTCTCTCTCTCTCTCTCTCTCTCTCTCTCTCTCTCTCTCTCTCTCTCTCTCTCACCATTCTTCCTCTTCGCGTCCTCACCAACAGATGGCATTCACAAAGGAGGAGGAGGAGGAGGAGGAGGAGGAGGAGGAGGAGGAGGAGGAGGAGGAGGAGGAGGAGGAGGAGGAGGAGGAGGAGGAGGGTCAGAATTATTTCCCCTCACTTTCCTCTCCTTTATCTTTTTATTCCTCTTTCCTTTCCTCTCTCCTCCTCCTCTTCCTCTCCTCCCTTCCCTCCCTTCCCTCCTTCCTTCCTCCTTTTCTCTCTTACCATTTTCCTTCCCTTCCCTTCCCTTCCCTTCCCTTCCCTTCCCTTCCTTTCCCTTCCCGTCCCTTCCCTCCCTCCTTCCCTCTTCCTAAACCCCTTTCTCCTCTCCTCACTTCCACTCTCTCTTCCTTCCCTTACCCTCTTCCTCACCCCTTCCTCCTCTTTCCTCTTTTCCTCCTTCCTCTCTCTCTCTCCCTCCCTCCCTGCCTAGTTCGTCCTGCCGTGCATAAGTAATCTCGTTGCCTTTGCTCGTCCTGGGATAAAAGTAATCCACCTCCTCCTCGTCGTCCGTCCTGGGAGAGTTGGCTGGTCGGTTCTGTAGTGGAAATGATAGTAATGTTCGCTCCTTGTCTGTCCTGGGGTAAAAATATGTAGTAGTAGTAGTAGTAGTAGTAGTAGTAGTAGTAGTAGTAGTAGTCCTGGGTAGTCCGTCCTGGTTATATAATTCTTTGTTTTTTTGTCATTTTTTAGATGATAAGTAAAAATCTCATTCTTCCGTCAAATTGTTGAATGACGATAATGATGATGATGATGAGGAAGAGGAGGATTAGGAGGAGGAAAATTTGGAACGAGGAATGAAGAGGAAGAGACGTGAAGGAAAGAAAAGAGAAAAAGAGAGAGAGAGAGCGGTAAGATAGGAGAAAGAGGAGGAGGAGGAAATGGATAAGAAAAAGGGAAAAGGAGAATAATCGAAGAAGAAGAAGGAGGGGAGTGGAGGAAAACTAACCCAAATTTACACACAATAAAAAAAACACGAAAACAAAACCAAAATAAACAAAACTTTCCACAACGGTATTTTTTTTTCTTTTTGAGTCGAGAAAAAAAAATGGAAAAAATGAGAGGAGAAAATACAACAGAAGAGAAAGAATGAGAAATGATGTTTACAGAGAGGCGGTGAGGGGAGGGGAGGGAAGGAGGAAAGGAGGGGGAAGGGAAGGGGAGGAGGAGGAAAGAAGGAAGAGAGAGAGGAAAGAGGGGGGTAAGGAAAGGGGAAAGAGAAGGGAGGAAAGGAGAAAGGGGGAAGGAGGAGAGAGGAGAGGGAAGAGGAGGAGAGAAGGGGAGAGCGAGAGAGGGGAGAGGTGGGGTAAGGAGAGGAAGGAAAAGGGAAGGGAGTAAGAGGAGGGGGAAGAGGAGAAGAGAAGGGAAGAGGGAGAGAGAGAGGATAGGGGTGGGGTAAGGGGAGGGAGGAAAGAGAAGGGAGGAAAGGGGAGATGGGAAGGAACGAGAAAAAGGGAAGAGGAGGAGAGAAAAGGGTGGGGTAAGAGGAGGGAGGAAAGAGGTGAGGGAAGGGGAGGAGAGGAGGTAGCTGGGAGGACAAGGAGAGAATAGAGGAGAGAGAGATAAAGGGGAGAGAGAAAGAGGAGGAGAGAAATGAAAGTCAGGAAAGAAAAGGGAGAGGAAAGGGAAAAGAGGGAAGGGGAGAAGGGAAGGAGAAGAAGAGAAGAGAATAGGAAAAAGAGGAAAAGGAAGAGGACAATATGAGTAGGCAAGAACAGGGGAGGAAAGAGGAGAGGAGAGAGGATATAAAAGAGAAAAGGGAAAGAGAAATGGAAGGGAGAGAAAGGGAGAAAAGAAAGATAAGAGGCGGGAAGTAAAGGGGATGGAAAGGAATAGAAGGAAAATAGAAGGAAAACAAAAAGAAGGAAAATGAAGAGAAAGAAAGGAAAATAAGTATGAGAGAAAAAAAGAGGAGGAAAAAAAGGAAAGGATAAACAAGGAAAGGAAGAGAAAAAAAAAGATAAGAAAAAGAGAGATAGAAGGAAAAGGGAAGGAAAGGAGAAAGGAAGGAAAAGACAAGGAAAGGAAGGGAAATAAAGAAAGAAAGAAGAAGGGAAAGGTTAATAAAGACGCGAAAAAGATAAAACAGAATAAATAAAAATAAGAAGGAATAAAGGAAAGGAAGAATATTGATAAAGGAAGGAAGAGAAGGAATAAAAGAAGAAAAGGAGGAGAGAGGAAAGGAAGGGCGAGGAAGACTTAATATTTGGCAAGGGAAGGACGAATACCTCCTCCTCCTCCTCCTCCTCCTCCTCCTCCTCTTCTGTCACTCCTCTTGAACCCTTTCCTCCCTCTCGTCCACTTCTGCTCTCTCCTCTTCCTCTTCTTCCTCTTTCTTCCTCCTCCTTCTTCTTCTTCCTCCTTCTCTTCTCTCCTCCTCTTCCTCCCTTGCCTACATACTCCTTCCTTATGATCACCTCCTCCTCCTCCTCTTCTTCCTTCTCCTCCTCCTCCTCTTCCTCTTCTTCCTCTTTCTTCCTCCTTCTTCTTCTTCTTCCTCCTTCTGTTTCTCCTCCTCTTCCTCCTTACCTGCCTACTTCTACGCTTTCTTCACTTCCTTATGATCTTTTCCTCCTCCTCCTCCTCCTCCTCCTCCTTATCCTCCTCCTCCTCCTCATCCTCATCCTCATCCTCCGCGCTAACCTCTCCACCCTATCCACCATCCTCCATCTTCTCTTCCTCCCTACCATCCTCCTCCTCCTCCTCCTCCTCCTCCTCCTCCTCCGTGTCCAGTCTTCCTTCCCCGCGTGAAAACATGAACTCGCCTCCGGGAACACCTCCTCCACGACATAAATTGAGGAGGAGGAGGAGGAGGGGGAGGAGGAGGAGGAAGATGGGCAAAATATGTACTCAGAATAGAAGCAGAGAAAGGAAGAAAGGAAGGAAATAAGGAAGGAAGGAAGGAAGGAAAGAAGGAAGGAAGAAAGGACATATTGGAGAGTAGTTTAGGAGGAGGAAGAGGAGGAGGAGAAGAAGGAGGAGGAGGAGGAGGAAGAGAAAAGGTCAACTTATTCTAGTTTTCTATTTCCTCTACCTCTACCTTTTCTCCTCCTCCTCCTCCTCTTCCTCCTCCTCCTCCTCCTCCTCCAGTAAATGCGGTTCGTTTCCTTTTATTTCCTTTTCCCTTTTAGCAGAATAAGTCTTTTTTTTCCTCCTTTATCTCCACTTTCTCTTATTCCCTTTCACATGCTTTCTTTTTTTCCTCCTTTGATGTTTCCTCCTTCTTCATTCCTTCTTTATCGGCTTATTTTCTTTCCTTTTATCGCCTTATTCTCGGTTCGTTGCTTTATCCCTCTTTTTCTTTTGATGTTTTTCTCTCGTTTTCTTTCATGTGTTTTTCTTCTATTTTTTTATTGTTTTGGTTTATTCATTTTTTTTTTTTTTTGGTTAGCGAATTTGTTTCATCTTGTTTTCTTTAATAATGTATTCTGTTTTCTTTTTTTTTATCTATTGTTTATTCAAGTTAGTTTCCATCTCTATATATTTTTTTTTCAATCATTTATTTTTTCCTTATTTTTTTTCTATTGTAAATAATTTTTCATATTTCTCTTAACTTATGATTTATTTCTACTTTTTTCATTTCCTTTTTTTTCCTATTCTCTTTAACATAATCTTACGCTTCTTCAGTCTTTATCTAACTTTTCTACTTCCTCCCTTTTATTTTTTTCTAATATTTCTTTCTTATGTCTTATTTCCCATTTTTCCAATTTCAGTAAACTCATTTTTTTCTCTATTTCTACTCTTTTTCTCATATGGTTTTTTTTTCCTATTCTCTTTAACATAATCTTACGTTTCCTTCAGCCTTACTTTTTCTACTTTTTCTCTTTTCTTTTTTTCCATCATTCTTTCTTCTGTTTTATTTTCCATCTTTCCTATTTCAGTAAACCCATTTTTTTCTTTATTTCTGCTCTTTTTCTCATGTTTTTTTGTTCCTATTCTCTTTAACATAATCTTACGCTTCCTTCAGCCTTATTTTTTCTACTTTTTCTCTTTTCTTTTTTCTATTATTTCTTTCTTATGTCTTATTTCCCATTTTTCCTATTTCAGTAAACTCATTTTCTTCTCTATTTCTACTCTTTTTCTCATGTGTTTTTTTCCTATTCTCTTTAACATAATCTTACGCTTCTTCAGTCTTACTTTTTTTACTTTTTCTCTTTTCTTTTTTTCCATCATTCTTTCTTCTGTTTTATTTTCCATCTTTCCTATTTCAGTAAACTCATATTTTTCTTCCCTTTTTCTCCTCTTTTTTTTAACTTCCTTTTTTTTTCTCCCCGTTTCTCTTTCACACACTTTTTCTCCTCCCTTCGCCTCGGTTTTATTTTCCATCTTTATATTTCGCGTAACTTTTTACGGGCGATAAAATTTTGTGATTATTTTTACGGGTCAAAAAATATATTTCCTTGGGTCCAGAAATTATTATTATTATTATCATTAGTAGTAGTAGTAGTAGTAGTAGTAGTAGTAGTAGTAGTAGTAGTAGTAATAGTACATACCTCTTAATAGCTGGGGGGGAGGGGGGGGGGGTATCGTTTCCTTCCTTCACTGACCTGCAAAAGAAAAAGAAAAAGAAAATTAAGGATAACAAGAAAAATGATAATGATATTTTTCCTAACTTTCTTAACCTTCCTCCATTTTTTACCTCCCTCTCTCCTTTTCTCCTCCCTTCTCTTTTATCCTTTCATCCTACCTTCCCCCTCCCGTCCTCCCTTTTCCTACCTTCCCTCCCCCTTTTCCATCACCTTACTCACCCTCTCTCCCTCCCTCAATCCCTTCCTCTCGCCCTAAAATAATAAAAAAATAATATATACAATAAAAATTAATTCAAGTGTAAACTCAAATTTGCCTTTTAAATGAGCCTTATTATTTTTGGGGGGCTTTACATATTTAAGGGGACGCCGCCCCCCCTAAAACAAGGTATAAGGGGGCTAAGGGAAGGAAAAGAGGGGGAGTAAGGAGGAAGGGTAGTGAAGGGAAAGGAAGGGGAGGGACTGGAGGAAGGGAGGGAAGGGAAGGGAAGGGAAGGGAAGGGAAGGGAAAGGAAGGGAAGGGATGGGAGAGGAGAGGTGGGGATGGGAAGGGAAGGGAAGGGAAGGGAGGGAAGGCAAGGGAAGGGAATGGAACGGAAGGGAAGGGAAGGGAAGAGAAGGGCAGAGATGGGAAGGAAAGAGATGGGAAGGGAAGAGATGGGAAGGGAAGGGAAGGGAAGGGAAGAGAGAGGAGAGGAGAGGAGAGGAGGGGAAGGGAAGGGAAGGGAAGGGCAGAGATGGGAAGGGAAGAGAAGGGAAGGGAAGGGAAAGGAAGGGAAGGGAAGGGAAGGGCAGAGATGGGAAGGGAAGAGATGGGAAGGGAAGGGAAAGGAAGGGAAGGGAAGGGAACATTATCATACTTTCTTTCCTTCTATTTTTCTCCACTGATTATCACATTTTCTCTCTATCTACCAATCCATCTATCTATCTATCTATCTCTTTCTCTATCTCTTCCTTATTTTCACGATACTTCTCTCTTCCTCCTTATTCTCCCTTTCTTCCTCCATTTTTCTTAGTCTCCCTTTCTCCTCCCTCCGTCCTTTTTCCTCCTCTTTCTCTTCCACTTCCTTCCTCAACACATCCATTTCCACTCCTCCTCCTCTCTCTCTCTCTCTCTCTCTCTCTCTCTCTCTCTCTCTCTCTGGTATTTTCTTATTTTTTCTTGTTTTCTTGTTTTTCTCTTGTTTTCCTCTTTTTTTCATTGTTATTTTTCTTTTTTCCTCTTTTCTTCTTACTTATCTTCTCTCTCTCTCTCTCTCTCTCTCTCTCTGGTATTTTCTTTTTTTTTCTTGTTTTCTGTTTTTCTTGTTTTCCTCTTTTTTTTCATTGTTTTCTTTTTTTCTTAGTGTTTTTAATTTCATCTCTCTCTCTCTCTCTCTCTCTCTCTCTCTCTCTAATCTGAATGCATAATGTAATACACCCATTTCGCCGTCACGTGACCCGTATTTAATGAAACCCGGATCGGCGTGACAATGGTACGTTATATCCGTGTTGGGCAGCGGAGACGTTCCCTTCTATTCCATTCTCATTTTTTCCCTTTTCTTTCCCTTCCTCCTCACTTCCCTTTTCTTCCCTTTCCCTTTCTTCCCCTATCTTCCCTTCCCTTCTCTTCCCTTCTTCCTTTTCTTTCCCTTCCTTCCCTTCCCCTGACTTCCTTTCTTCCCTTTCCTTTCTTTCCCTCTTCCTTCCCTTCTCTTCCTTCTTCCTTTATTTCCTTCCTTCCCTTCCTCCTCACTTCCCTTTTCTTCCCTTTCCCTTTCTTCCCCTATCTTCCCTTCCCTTCTCTTCCCTTCTTCCTTTTCTTTCCCTTCCTTCCCTTCCTCCTCATTTCCCTTCTTTTCCCTTCCCATCTCCTCCCTTCCCTTCTCTTCCCTTCTCATCCCTGTTCCCTCCTTCCTCCATATTTCCTCCCGTCTTTTCCTTCTTCTTTACCTCCACCTCCTTATTTTCTCTCTCTCCCTTTCCTCCATTCTCTTCCTTTTCTCTCCACCCCTCTTTCCCTTTTCTCCCTCCCTATTCTTCTCCTTTACCTCCACCTCCATCCTTTCTCCCTTTCCTTCCTTCCTTCCACCGCTCTTTCTCTTCCTCCCTTCTTTTCTTTCTCCTCTCCTTCCACTCTTTTCCTCCCTTTCCTCCACTCCATCCCTTCTTCCTCCATTACCTCCCTTCCTCCCTTCCCTTTCCTTCTCCTTTCAATCAACTCCTTTCTTCCTATTCCTCCATTTTCTTCCTTCTCTCCCTCCTCCTCCCATCTTTCCTCCTTCCCTCTTTCCTTCTTCCATCCACTAAAAAACATCCACCAATCCAATTAAGAGTTTTTCCTCCACCTCTTCTTTTCCTCTTGGCGGGAGAGGAAAGAGGAACACAATGAATATTCTGCGGAGGAAGAGGAGGAGGAGGAAAACAAGAGGAAAACAGGAAGGTGAGAGAGGTAACAGGGAGGAAAATTGTCGAAAGTGGAGGAAATGGAGGGGAAAATAGGAGGTAAGTGAGGGAGAGAGGAGGAAAAGGAAGAGGAAAAGGGAGGTAAGTGAGAGAAAAGAGGAAGAGGAAAGAGGGAAATGAGAGGAGAGTGAAAGAGAAGAGGAAAAAAAGAGGAAAAAGAAGTAAAAGAAAAGAGGAAAAGGAAAGGAATGGGAAGTAAATGAGAGAAAAGGAAAATAAAGAGGAAAAAAGAGGAAGTGAAAGAGGAGAGGAAAAACAAAGAGGAAAATAAAAGGAAAGTGAAGGAGAAAATGAAAAAAAAGGAAAATAAGAGGAAAGTGAAAGAGAAAAAGGAAGAAAATTAAAGGAAAATAAAATAGAAGAGGAAAAACGAGAAAAATATAATTATAAAAGAGAGAAATTGAAAAGGAGAAGGAAAAGAAAGGAAAGGAGATAAATGGGAGGGGAAGGAGAGAAAGGAGTGGAGGAAAAAATGGAGGGAAAAAAGGAGCTATAAGGCGGTTTATAAAGG
>NC_066557.1:9719207-9724207 GCF_024679095.1 Eriocheir sinensis
GGGAATAGACGATAAGGGAAGAAGAAGATACACAAGGGAAAATAAAAACGCCAACACACGATAACCTAAAAATAAACTCAAAAAATAAATGAACGAAAAATATACTAAATAAATAAATATAAATAAATGAAGTAAAGATAAACTAAATAAATAAAATAAAATAAATGAATAAGAATAAAAGATAAATAAATAAAAATAAATGAACTAGAAATAAAGTAAATAAATACATTAAAATAAATAAATAAATAAATAAAATAAAATGAACTGAAAATAAACTCAAAAATAAATGTATATAAAAAAAAAAGATGATGAAGGGGAAGACAATAGACGATAGAAGAAGTTATAGAAAAAAAAACAAAAAATAGAAAAAACAACAGCAACACAATCGATAAACTATAAATAACTAAAATAAAAAAATAACGAAAATAGGAGAAATAGATGTTGAAGGAAGAAGAACAATAGACACAAAAAGATAGATAAAACAACAAAAGAATAAAACAAACAATGAATGAACTATAATCTACAAACAAACAAACTCAAGCAGGGAAACAGAAAGAAGTAAAAAAAAAAGATTAACTGATAAATGAAAATAAAATAAAAAACAGAAAAATTGTGATTGTGCAAATAATGAGAAAAAAGTGAAGGTTAAGAGAAAGATAGGAATAAATAAATAAAAAGATAAATATGGAGAATGGAGAAAAATTGAAAAGATGAAAGAAAACAAAGAAAAAAAGATAAAGATAGGTAAAAAAATGAGAGGTAAGATAACTTGAAATAAAGAAAATAATAACGTGGATTTGAATCTATTTTTATACTTCTCTGTTTAAATAAAAAAGATAAATATTGAGAAAGGAAAAATATTGAAAAGATGAAAGAAAAGAAAGAAAATAAGAACATTCAGATATGTAAAAAAAAAGAGAAATAAGATAACGTGAAATAAAGAAAATAATTAAGTGGATTTGAATCTATTTTTATACTTCTCTGTTTAAATAAAAAAAAAGATAAATATTGAGAAAGGAAAAATATTGAAAAGATGAAAGAAAACAAAGAAAAAAAGGAGATAAAGACAGGTAAAAAAAAAGGTAAGATAACATGAAATAAAGAGAAAAATAAAGTGAATTTTAGAATGTATGAAGAGAGGAATAGATACATAAATAAATTAATATATAAATAACAGTGTGCGAAAATATCAATGTGGGTTCCCTTACACACACACACACACACACACACACACACACACACACACACACACACACACACACACACACACACACTCTCTTTTCATTCCTTCTTTTCCTTTCTTTCTCCTTTCTTCATTCTTCCCCTGTTCTTTTCCTCTCTTATCTTCCTTTTCATTTCTCTCTTTTCATTCACTTCTTTTCCCTTTCTTTCCACCTTTTCTTTATCTCGTCCTTTCTTCATTCTTCTCCCTTTTCTTTTTCTCTCGTATCTTCCCTTTCATTATTTTTTCCCTTTCCTTTTCTTCCTTACTTTCCTTTCTTTTCCTTCTTTCTTTTTTTAATCTTTTTTCATATTTGTTCATTCATCTTTTATCTGTTATATTTCTCTTCATCCCTTTCTCCTATCATCTTCCCCTTCTCTCCACTTTCTTCCATTCCTCTTCTCACCTCCTTTTCCTCTTTCTCCTCCTCTCTTATACTTATTCCTCTTCCTTTTCCTCTTTCATATTCCTCTTCTTCCTCTTCCTTTTCCTCTTTCATATTCCTCTTCTCACACTTTTCCTCTTTTCTCTTCCCGTTCTTCCTCTTCTCTTCCTCTTTCTTTTCCTCTTCCTTCCTTTATTTCCGGTTTTCTCTTCGCCTTTTCATTCTTATCCCATTTTTCTTCCTCTTCAATCCTCTTAAATTCCCCTTTTAATTATTTCCCATCTCTCTTCTTTCTCCTTTTCCTTTCCCCTTCTTTCCATTTTCTTTCACTCTCCTCTTCCTTTTTTCTTCCCATTTTCTCTTTCATACTCTTTCTTCTTTTCCCATTCCTCTTCCTTCCTTTCCCCTTCTTCCATTACCTTAATTTTTCCTTTCCTCTTCCTCTTCTTTCCCTTACTTTCCCCTTTCCTCTTGCTACTCTTCCCCTTCTCAGCTCTCTTCCCTTTCCTCTTCCTCTTCCTCTTTATCCTCTTCTAATTGGCTTAATATTATGAAGTTAAAATTACCAAAAATCTGATATCATTTTCAAACTTATTAACACAGGTAAGGTTTCTCTCTCTCTCTCTCTCTCTCTCTCCATCTCTCTCCTCCTCCTCTTCCTCCTCTTCCTCTTCCTCTTCTCTTTCTTCCTCTCATTTGTCTCGTCGGCTTTTAAGTTCTAAATATAAATCTTCGAAGGGGCATTTAATGGAGTGTGTGGAGGAGGAGGAGGAGGAGGAGGAGGAGGAGGAGGAGGAGGAGGATTAGGACGTTGAGAAAGAGATGGAATGGAAGAGTTCGTGATGGAGAAAAGATGAGGAAGAGAAAGAGGTGGAGGAGGAGGAAGAGGAGGAGGAGAAGGAGGAAGAGGAGAAAGAGGATAATAAAAAGAAAATTAAGAAAAAGAAAGAGAAAGAAAAAAAAAAAAAAAGATGAAGAAAAAAGAAGAAGAAAAAGAAGATTAAACAAAGACGAGAACGGGGAAAAAAAGAAGGAAAGGAATAAAGAGAAGGCGGAAGAAAAGGAGAAAATAAAAAAGATGAAAGCAAAGAAAAGGGAGAAGAAATATTACACCAAAGATGAGAGAAAAGAAGATGGAGGAGGAAGGAAAAAAAAGGAACAGGAAATAACAAAGAAAGACAAAAAAAGAAAATAAAGAGGAGAGGAGAGGGAGAGGAGGAAGGGGAAGAGGAGGAAGAGGAGGTGAAATAAAGAGGAGGAGGAGGAAGAAGAATGAAAGGGGTGAGAGAGAAGGAAGAAAAGGAAGACAGTAGTAGTAGTAGTAGTAGTAGTAGTAGTAGTAGTAGTAGTAGTAGTAGTAGTAGAAGTGGTAGTAGTAGTAGTAGTAGTAGTATGACGTAATGGTAGTAGTAACTTTTTTCAAACTCTATTAACACTCTCTCTCTCTCTCTCTCTCTCTCCTCCTCCTCTCATTCTTCCCTAATTTATCAATCCTCTCGTTTTGCTCTTGTTCATTAGTTCTTTCTCTTTCCCTCGTTCGTTCTTCTCGCGTTACATTTGGAGCAGAACGATGTTGACTTGTGTGTCGGACGATAATTGGTGTGTGTGTGTGTGTGTGTGTGTGTGTGTGTGTGTGTGTGTGATGGGAGGAGATATTTACAGAGGTTTGGAGAGGAGAGAGGAAGGAAGAGAAGGAAGGAAGGAAGGAAGGAAGGAAGGAAGGAAGGAAGGAAGGAAGGGAAGAAGAAATTAAAGGAAGGAAGGAAGGAAGGAAGGAAGGAAGAGAAGGAAGGAAGGAAGGAAGGAAGGGAAGAAGAAATTAAAGGAAGGAAGGAAGGAAGGAAGGAAGGAGGAGAGGCAAAGAGGATAGAAGATTTTGATGAGGGGAAAGTTTAAGAAAAAAAGAGGAGGAGGAGGAGCAGGAGGAGGAGGAGGAGGAGGAGGAGGAGGAGGAAGAAGAAGAGATGACGTGCCTGCATATTCTTTTAACAACCCCCACCCCCCTTCTCTCTCTCTCTCTCTCTCTCTCTCTCTCAAATCTTCCTTCTTATCATCCTCCTCCTCCTCCTCCTCCTCCTCCTCCTCCTCCTCCTCCTCCTCCTCCTCCTCCTCCTCCTCCTCCTCCTCCTCCTCCTCCTCCTCCTCCTCCTCCCCAGCTGTGTCACGGCCATCTGTTATCACGCACACGGACAATGGGACCATCCAGCCACGAATAATATGAACGGTGGCACGGACGGAAGAGGAGGAGGAAGAGGAGGAGGAGGAAGAGGAGGAGAAGGAAGAGGAGGAGTAGGAGAAGGACGAGAAGGAGGCTGAGGGAAGGAGAGACAAGAAGAGAGGGAAAGAGGTAAGGAAGAAGGAGGTAGGAGAAGGAAGAAGAGGAAGAGGGAGAAGGAAGGGGAGGGAATGAGACAGACAAGGAGGGAGGAAAGAGGAAGAAACAATAAGATGAGGGAGAGAAGGAGGAAGAAAAGGAGGAAAGGAGAGAAACGGTAGAGAGGGAAGGAAGAAGGAGGAAGGGAGGAAGAATGTAAGGTGAGGGAAGGAATGTAGGAGGAAAGGATGGAGGAGGTAAGAAAGAGGGAAAGGAGAGAAGATTCGGGAGAGGGAGGAGAAAAGAGAAAGAGAGAGGAAAAGGAGGAGAAGGAAAGGAAGGAAGGAAAAACAGAAGGAGAAAGGGAGGGAGGGAGAAGGAAGGAAGGAAGGAGAAGGAAAGAGATAAGGGATAGGCTGAAGAAGGGAATGTGAGAAAGAGGGAAGGAGGAACGAAGGAAAGGAGAAAGCGAAGGAAGGAAGGAGGTAAGGAATGAAGGAAGGATCAAAGGAGGGAAGAAGAGAAAAAGGGAAGAGGGGAGAAGAGGAAGGAAGAAGGAATAAGAGGAAAAAGGAAGATGAGAGGAAGGAGGGAGAAGAGATAAAAGAAAGGAAGGAAGGAGAGAAAGATACATCTACATTCCTCCTCCTCCTCCTCCTCCTCCTCCTCCTCCTCCTCCTCCTCAATTTTCTTAACGAGCTAACAAACACCTATTAAATTACTTGTGTGTGTGTGTGTGTGTGTGTGTGTGTGTGTGTGTGTGTGTGTGTGTGTGTGTGTGTGCGTGTACACTGAAATTATAAACGCTCTCAATTTCGTAACAGCTGCGTGAGAGAGAGAGAGAGAGAGAGAGAGAGAGAGAGAGAGAGAGAGAGAGAGAGAGAGAGAGAGAGAGAGAGAGAGAGAGAGAGAGAGAAGAGAAGAGAAGAGAAGAAGAAGAAGAAGAAGAAGAAGAAGAAGAAGAAAGAGAAAAGCAAACAAAAGGAATGAAGAAAGGATGAGAAAAATAAAGGAAAGAATGGAAGGAAGAGGAGGAGGAGGAGGAGGAGGAGGAGGAGGAGGACAAAGACGAGGAGGGA
>NC_066557.1:9731707-9739207 GCF_024679095.1 Eriocheir sinensis
ATATAGCAACAACAAGCCAGGTACATGGGCGGACTGATCTATTATTATTGTTGTCATTATTGCTATTGTTGTTGCTTTTGTTAGTGTGCTGGTTAGTGTTGTTATTGCCGTTACAATTTTTTTTTTTTTTTTGTAATTCGTGTTTTCTGTTATTCTGTTTTTGTTTTGTTTTTAATTGTAGATGTAGTTGATGTTGGAGTTGTAGTAGTAGTAGTAGTAGTAGGAATTGTAGTAGTAGTAGTAGTAATAGTAGTAGTAGTAGTAGTAGTTATAGCATTGATACAAAAAATTATCTACTTATAATAATAATAACAATAATAATAACAAAATAACAGAGAGAGAGAGAGAGAGAGAGAGAGAGAGAGAGAGAGAGAGAGAGAGAGAGAGAGAGAGAGAGAGAGAGAGAGAGAGGTTGTGTTCGAGAGAGCTCAGTGTTTAAGTGACAATAATGCAGGAACAAGAAGTCTTTAGGAGCCCAAAAGCATATCAGTGAGTGTACAAGACTGTTCTCTGTTACCTGGAGAAAAAATAACTTGATAAAGCAGACGTGAGAGTGAAAACAAAGAAAAGGTTCACTACAGTGCATTGTGGAGCTCAGTCAGGAAGAAACAGGGCGGCCTGGTGACCTTGAACTGCCTTGAGCCAGTCGACCCGACCCGACCACACCTCTCCGCGCCTGTCCATAACAGTGTTGCCAGACGCTGCTCTCTCCTCTTGATACTATAATGCCTGACGTAGTAACACAATACAAGCTTATCGACAGGCCACCTGGAGTATCTGGATACCGTCCCTCCGTGTGGTGTGCTGTGTGTGGATACAAGGCGACGCATAACACTTCAACGACGTGTGTGGAGGAACAATGTCCCAACCACTGTCACACGGCCTGCCTTAGCGGGGCACCTGCCTACAACTGTGGCAACACTGGGGAGTTGCGAGCGGAGGCGGGAATTCTTCATCCCGTGACATACATCAAACAAACCACCGCGACCTCTGCAACAAATACTGATCCGAAGGACGAGGAAGACTCAGTATTGGACAAACTCAGGCGGAAGCAATTGAAACAAATCGCATGTGAGTACAGACATAAAAGTACATAGAGTCCAAAGAAAAAACTCTGTTTGAAAATATTATACCCTTCCTGAAAAAATAAGCATTATACTGGAGTGCCTAGAAATTGTGGACACTTTAATGGTAACTGACGTGAGCTTCAGAAGTGAGGCAAGTGTCTATTGCATGTAATGCCAGACCTGCCAGCAATGACGGATTTGAGAAAAATGAGGGAGGAGGAGCGAACAGCGGCCGAGGAGGAGAGAGGCAGGATACTTCTTCCCTCCCTCCCCAACACTCCACCTCCCCCCCCCACCATCCCCCTACCCCTACCCACCTCCGCTACCCCCAGCACCTGCCTCCAGCTCACAGGCCAGGTCAGCAGGCCAGCGCGCTAGGGAACGGGCAGGGGACACAAGGAGAGGTCGAGGGTGAGGTGCACCTGAGCCCCGAGCCACCACCTCCCCACTTGGTGAAGCCGATAGCCAAAACCAGTCTCTCACTTCTGCTACCCAATCTGCGACTACATCGTCGGACGCCATACCCTCTGTTCCATCCCTGACGTCTCCAGGCAGCCAAGCTCAACCCAGACAGGCGCCGCCTGGGCACGGAACAGAGAGTGGAAACGGTCGCCAGCCTACTCAGCGCCGAAAGATACAGACCACCGCTGCAGGACGAGGCACTTCCTCGCCCCCACAGCAACAGACAGAGGAGACGCAAACTCTCAACAGGTAGAGGGCCCGCGAGAAGAGACTAGGTGCCCCAAGTGCAGGCGCAAAGGACACACGCGCCTACAGTGCCCACGTAACTTGGTCTGTAGTCACTGTCAGGGGCCCTATCACACGGCCCAAACCTGCCGCGTGAGAAGGGAAGAGGAGAGGCAGGAAGCTCTCTTAACAGCCGTAAGGCAAAGCAACCAGGAGACTCTGGCAGCTCTGCGAGGCGGCTGGCAACACCCTCAAGTGAATCAAAGCCCCCAGAACCCTCTCACCTTCCACTCCCATTCACTACTTCCACTCAAGCCTTCCTACCAGATACAGCCCCCCCTCAACTTCCTCCCCCACCACCCACCTCAGCCCCTTCATCTATCACAACCCCAATCCTACCCGTACCCACGCCCCCAATCCTATCCCCAGACCCAACACCATCCTCTTCCCCAGACAAACCCCAGACCCAGCACGTGCCTCTTCAGCTGCAACAAAACAACTTTCCTCACCCCTTGCGTTTCTAGGCCAGCAAAATGCCTACTACGAACAGTTCAGTGGCGCACAGGCAGCGTAATAGTGAAATAAGAATAGTATCTGCCAATTTAAGGGGATTCCATACTAACATTGGTGAGCTCACACATCAGTATGTGATAAAAAATAATGCCGATGTAGTATTTCTGAGTGAAACTTTTCTAAATGACACAGTGCCTGAAAACTATGCTAGAATTAAAGGTTACTCTAAGTGGTACAGAAAGATCGATCATCACAAGGAGGCGGTGTTGCGTTGTGCCACAAGGAGTCACTGAGTGTACAACTTATAGAGTATGACATTCCTGAAAACTTAGAAATAATCTTGTTCAAAATAATAAACAATAATGGCGCGGGCATTTTGTGTTGTGGGTGCTACAGACCTCCGGCACAAGGTCCTGCTGTGTTCAACTTTTTATTAAATAACATTGATAATATTATGACTGTAAATAAGTGTGACAACATTATAGTAGGGACCTAAATCAGCGCACAGCACAAAGGAGTTCGACAACTTACTTGCAGTGTACGACTTGGACAACTATGTTAACTTCCCCACACACAGCTCCGGATCCTCGCTGGATCCTGTCGTCACTGACCTCCCTCCAAACACTGTGCAATGCCACCCGCTGGGCTATGTGGGTACCTCAGATCATGTGGCCGTTCTCGCCAAGGTGGCATTCAAGCGTCACCGAGAGGAGAGCACCACAAGGACTCTGTGGCGCTGGGGGCAACTGACTGGGGAGGCTGCACAGCCCTGCAACAGCTGGACTGGGACGCGGTTCTGAGTGGCAGCGTGGAGCAGCAGGTGCACCAGTTCACTGAAGCTGTCCTCAAGGAGCAACACCGGTGGGTGCCACACCGCGAGCACAGATCCAAGCCGTCCGACCAGCCGTGGTTCGGGCCGAGGTGTCGTGCAGCATCAGACGCCAAACACCGCGCTTGGCTAACGTATAAGCGCAACCCAACTGCCTTCAACAAGAGGAGGCACAGGAAGCAGCAGCCCAATGCAAGACGCCCAGGCCTGGGCTAAGGACCAATGGGTGACTGCCACAAAACAAACTAAAAAGGAGGCCATGTAGGGAGCAAGCAGTGGTGGCACCTGGTTAAGGAACATCAAGGTGAGGTGCAAGAAGGCACAGTTCCGACCTTGAGAAGAGAGGATGGCACCATGGCACTGAACAATAAAGAAAAAGTAGAGTTGTTTGCCAAGACTTTGCTGCCAAAATGACCGTCCCTCACCCAGAAAAAAGAGCCACCGACTCTCCTTCAGTTACAAAAGAAAAGTTGACAAGCCTCTCAACAACGGAGGTGGAGGTGTATCGGGCACTGAAGGCCTTAGACGCAGATAAGGCTGTTGGCCCGACAATATCAGCCCCGCCTCCTGCGTCAGTGTGCCAAGGAACTCGCTCTTCCCTCTCCAAGATGTTCAACCAATGCCTTCATACCCACCTGGCCGCAGAAGTGGAAGACTAGCCATGTTGTTCCTGTGCACAAGAAGAACGACCGAACGGACGTGAGGAACTACAGGCCAGTGTCCTCCTATCAGCAGTGGCAAAAGTGTTGGAGGGAATAGTGGCTGAGCGGATCACTAGACACCTGGATAGGCACTATCTGTTGAGTGCCAGGCAGTTCGGCTTCAGGAAAACCGGTCAGCAGCCGATCTCCACCTACTACTATCCAACGAATGGAGTTCCCAGCTGGACCAAGGAAGAGCCACTGCTGCTCTGGCACTAGACATTGAGGGCGCATTTGACCGAGTGTGGCACACCGCCCTATTAGAAAATGAGAGCAGCCGGATTGAGGGAAAGCTTCTGTGCCTGATGGAAAATTACTTAGAGGAACTCCACCTTCAAGTGGTCCTCAATGGGCACAAGTCCTCCCACAACGGATCCACGCCGGCGTGCCACAAGGCAGCGTCATCGGGCCACTTCTATGGAACATATACATAAATGACCTCCTCCATCTTGTTCCTAGTGCCAAAGCGTTCGCCGATGACATCACTTTGACTCACAAAATAGAGCCAGGAGGAGAGGCCCAGGCAGCACGCCAACTAAGAGCCACACTCCGGCGAATTGCAGATTGGGGGAGTAAGTGGCAAGTTAAGTTTGCCCCAGCAAAAACTCAGCTGCTGGTAGTGTCCAGGACACCTGTGGATCTCCAGCTTGAATTTGAGGGACTCAAGCTGACGCCACGTGAGGAAGTGGAGGTGCTGGGCCTCACATATGACTCCAGGCTGACCTTCCGCACGCACATCCAGCAGCTGGCAAGGGCAGCCTCACGGAAGCTGACGTCCCTACGCAGAATCTCCTGGCTGATGGACAGTCGAGGGCGCGAGGTCTTATACAAGGCACAAATCCGATCCTCCCTTGAGTATTCGTGCCTAACGTGGGGGGGAGCTGCCAGTACCCATCTCGCGCTCCTCGACAAGATCCAGGAGAGGGCGTGGAGGATCATCACGGATCGACCGCCGGAGCACCTACCGACCCTGCAGACCCTCCAACACCGGCGAGACGTGGCCGGCCTCACCACTCTGTACAAAATACAGCAGGAGGGAGTGGAGCACCTGAGGACGCTGCGCCAGCCGGAGCGGGAGGTGACAGCCAACACCCGGTCAGCGGAGGCGGCACCCACGGCTCTGGTGGTGCAGCGATGCCGGACGACTCACTACCAGAGGCAGTTTATAAACACTTACGTGCATATATGGAACCGTCTCCTTGCGTCCGGTCAGCTGCCTCAGCAGTTCACACACCGGCAACAATATAAACTGTTTGTGAACCAGTGGCTGAACAATTTGTGAACAGGTTAGGCTTTAAGATAGGGGATACCAACTATGTTCCCTTTAGCCTACAAACTAGTGCCGCCATATAATGTAATGTTATAGGTACTAGGCCCTGATGTAACCAAGTGTCTGTGTAAATAAAAAAAAAAAAAAAAAAAAAGAGAGAGAGAGAGAGAGAGAGAGAGAGAGAGAGAGAGAGAGAGAGAGAGAGAGAGAGATTCCTTCTGGGTGAGGGAATCCAATCGTCTCTCCAAAGGTAGACAGATTAATGGAGGTGAAATAGATATTCTCAGGTACTTCCCTCCCTCCCTCCCTCCCTCTCTCCCTCTCTCACTCTCTCTCTCTCTCTCTCTCTCTCTCTCTCTCTCTCTCTCTCTCTCTCTCTCTCTCTGATATATTCAATCTTTCACTTACATTCTATCCTCGTCACTACTACTACTACTACTACTACTACTACTACTACCACTACTACTACTACTACTACTGCCACTACTACTACTACTACTACTACTACTACTACTATTGCATATGTATTCATCCTCCAAACTTCTATAAATCCTGTCCTACTTCTTTCCTCCTCCTCCTCCTCGGCACATTAAAGATATTTTAGACCAACGGCGCCCTGGCTGATGATGAATAAAGCCGAAGGAGGAGGAGGAGGAGGAGGAGGAGGAGGAGGAGGAGGAGGAGGAGGAGGAGGAAGAGGAGATGGTAAATGTGGAAACAGAATAAGGAGAACGTCGATGAAAATGAGATAAGTAGAATAATTAAGGAGGAGGAGGAGGAGGAGGAGGAGGAGGAGGAGAAGGAATGAAAGACGGGAGTGAAGAAGAGAATGAGAACAACAAAGAAAAGGAAAAAGAGGTAAGAGGAGAAAATAAGATAAAAGAGAAGAAGAGAAGAAGAAAAAAAAGAGATGTAGAAGAGAAGGAAAAGAGAAGTAAAAGAAGTAAAAGAAGGAAAAATGAAAAAAAAACGAGAGAAGGCGTAGAAGAGAAGTGGGAAAGGAGTAAAGAAAAACAGAAGCAGATGAAGAAAAGAGAAATTAAAGAGAAGTAGAAGAGAAGGAGGGAATGAGAAGGAAAGAAAAAGAAGTATATGAAAATGACGAAAAGAGAAGAGAAAGAGATGATAAGTCGAAGAGAAGAGAGGAGAAGAGAACCACCACCACCACTACCTCCTCCCCCCCCCCCCCCCCCGGCTGACGTCTGACACAAGCCCCCACTCTCGCTACAGCCGGTTCTGATGCGTCCTTCAAGATGTGTGAAAGGACCCCCCCCTTCCCCCCTCCCCCCTCCCGCCCTTACCTCCCTCCCCCTTTATCCTCCTCTCTTAGTCCTCTCCCTTCGTTTACTCTCCTCTTCTCTTCTTCTCTTCCTTATCGTTTCTCTTCTTCTCTTCCTTTACCTTTCTCTTATAATTATCCTCTTTCTCCTCCTCCTCTTTCCTTTCCTCATTCCCCATTCCGATCACGATATCTTCCCATTTTTTAGCACACCCCAACCCCCCCCCCGCCCCCTCCCCCTCTTCTTCCCCTCTTCTTCCCCTAATGGCTGCCACAGAGCAAAATGTATGATGATTTATTTAGCTTTGTCTTGTATAAAAAATGGAGATTAAATGATGAAGTGTGTGTGTGTGTGTGTGTGTGTGTGTGTGTGTGTGTGTGTGTGTGTGTGTGTGTGTGTGTGTGTGTGTGTGTGTGTGTGTGTGTGTGTGAATATATATACAAAGAATGGTTAATCAGAGTCGGATTATGGAAGTTAGACCAAAAAATCATTAACTCACGATTTTTAGAGTAGTGAAATGTGTGTTGCTTTATCCGTAGACTTTCATAACCGTCTCTCTCTCTCTCTCTGAAACAAATAAGTATAAAAAACCGTAATAGATGCAAATGATCACCGCATAATATTTTGTCCTTTCCTCCTCCAAAAAATATTACAGGTTATTTTTTCCATATTTCTCCCATATTCTTATTCCTCCTTAGTCCTCCTCTTCCATCTGTATCGTCTCCTCCTCCTCCTCCTCCTCCTCCTCCTCCACAAATGAGACCCATCCTGGCAATAGAATAAACATGAGGGATACAGTGGCCTATTATGTACTACTACTACTACTACTACTACTACTGTTACTACTACTACTACTAAAACAATTGGTACAAAGTTAGGGATTCGATTTAATGATATTGGAAACTTGTCTTATTATAATTATCGTCTGTCTGTCTGTCTGTCTGTCTGTCTGAGTCACCCCTTGTTTGTACAGCCATGATTAAACGCTTCTCTGTGTGTGTGTGTGTGTGTGTGTGTGTGTGTGTGTGTGTGTGTGTGTGTGTGTGTGTGTGTGTGTGTGTGTGTGTGTGTGTGTGTGTAGAAATATATGTAAAAAAAATAATTAAAGTCTCATTATGAAAGTTCAACAGTAAATTTAGGAATGTTAGAGAAA
>NC_066557.1:9749207-9761707 GCF_024679095.1 Eriocheir sinensis
GTGATGGTGATGATATTGGTAGTGGTTGTGGTGTTAGGTATTTCCACTGTCACTATAAATCTATGGTAATGGAGAGAGAGAGAGAGAGAGAGAGAGAGAGAGAGAGAGAGAGAGAGAGAGAGAGAGAGAGAGAGAGAGAGAGAGAGAGAGAGAGAGAGAGAGAGAGAGAATAAAGAGACATAGAGAGACATAGAGGTAAGAAAATAGGTAAAAAACAAACGATACAAACACACACAAAGACAAATCAAAACAAAAACAAAAATAAAATGAAAGAAAACAAAAGAAAACAGAAGAAAACAAAAGAGGAAAGAAAGATGAGAAAAGAAAAAAAAAGTAAATCTGAGAAAGAAAGACGAAAAGAGAATATAAAATTAAAACAAAAATAAAACAAAACAAAGAAAGAAAATATAACCTTACCACCACCACCACCACCTCGTCCTCCTTTTCCTCCTTCTTCTTCTTTTCTCTTCTTTCTCCTCTTCTCTCTTAACTCTTTCCTCTCGCCCTCTTTCCTCCTCCTCTTCCCTTCATTATCATTCTCCTACCTATCATTTTTTCTCCCCATCACCACCACCATCATCACCATCATCAACACAACCTCCTCCTCTTCCTAATTCCTCTTCCCTTTTCTCTCCCCTTTCTTTCCTCTCTTACCCTTTTCCTCTCACTCTCTTCCTTCCCCTCTTCCCCTCGTTTTCCTTCTCTTACCTAACCATCACTACCATCATCACCATCATCAACACAACCTCCTCCTCTTCCTAATTCCTCTTCCCTTTTCTCTCCCCTTTCTTTCCTCTCTTACCCTTTTCCTCTCACTCTCTTCCTTCCCCTCTTCCCCTCGTTTTCCTTCTCTTACCTAACCATCACCACCATCATCACCACCACCACCACCATCACTTTTCATCACCAACCATTTTCTGTTCTGCCTGACTTTCCCCAACCACCACCACCACCACCCACCATCACCACCACCACCACCACCACCACCACCTCCTTCAGCTCCATTAATCGCAGCAACACCGGGTGACGCTAACACAGAGAACTAGCGAACGTGACGAGGTTATGAACGGGCCTATTGAGCGGTTTCTCGTGTTCTCTCTCTCTCTCTCTTGATGTAGAAAAAGAAAAAGTGAAAATAAACACAAATTGATCTTTTTTTATCTTTTTCTTTCTTTTATTTTGTTTTTCTTCATTGTTTTCCTCCTCATCCTCCTCCTCTTCCTCCTCCTCCTCCTCTTTTTCCTTCTCCTCTTCCTCCTCCTCCTAGTCCATGTTTTTCTTTTTCTTTATTTCTCTTTTTACGCTTTTTTTCTTCATTGTTTTCCTCCTCCTCCACTTCCTCTTTCTCTTCTTCCTTCTCCTCCTCCTCCTCCTCCTCCTCCTCCTCCTCGTCCATCTCTGTGTCCAAACCACTATTAACTCTTTCTCTTTCCTCTCTTTCTCTCTCTCTCTCTCATCCTTACCCCTTCCTCTCCTCCTCCTCCTCCTCCTCCTCCTCCTCCTCCTCCTCCTCCTCCTCCTCCTCTTTCACAATCAAACAAAAACACAAACACAATAGCAAAAAACAAATAACAAAAGAGCATCAGGTCCCCCGGCGCCGCCAATCCCGCTAAAACAGACAGACACAGAAACCCCGACGAGAGCAACACAGTCACTCTCCTCACCAAAAAAGGAAAAAAAATAAAAACTCATCCATTTCCCTTAGGCTCGAAATTTTCCCCTTCCTTTCGTCCTCTTCCCCTTTCTTTTTTTTTTTGTCTTTTTTCTTCCTATTTCTTTTGTCTTTTTTCTTCCTCTTTCAGTTTATTTGTCCTTTTTTTCTTCCTCTTCCCATTCTTTTTTTTCTTCTTTCTTCCTCTTCCCATTTTCTCTTCCTTCTTTATCTTTCCTTCTTCTTCTAATCTTTTTTAGTTTGCCCTTTTCTTTCATTTTTCTATTTTTTTCTTCTCCTTTTCCTTTCTTTTTCTTATTCTTTCGCATCTTCACTTCTTCTATTTTCTTTATTTCCTCATTCTTTTTCCTTTTCCTCTTCCTCTTTCCTTCTTCTTCTAACCTTCTTTAGTTTGCCCTTTTCTTTCACTTTTCTATTTTTTTCTTCTCCTTTTCCTTTCTTTCTCTCATTCTTTCGCATCTTCTTTTCTTCTATCTTTTTTATTTCCTCATTCTTTTTCCTTTTCCTCTTCCTCTCATCTTTCGGGTTCCATCTCTTTTCCTCTTCCTTCTTTATCCTCCTTCCTCTTTTCTTTTCCGTCTTCATCTTCATAATCACATCTCTCTCTCTCTCTCTCTCTCTCTCTCTCTTTCAACGTTTCCTTCACTTTCTCTTTTTGTTCCTCTGTGTTCCAATCTTTGTTTCTCTCCCTCTCTTTCGCTTTCTCTCTCCTCCTTCCTCCTCTTCCTCCTCCTCCTCCTCCTTCCTTTTTCCTCTTCCATCACATTCCTTCCTCCTTAACCAATCTCTCTCTCTCTCTCTCTCTCTCTCTCTCTCTCTCTCTCTCTCTTTGAAGATCCGGTCTCATACGCTTCATTTTTTCCGCGTCCTTTACCCTCCTCCTCCTCCTCCTCCTCCTCCTCCTCCTCCTCCTCCTCCTCCTTCTCCTCCTCCTCCTCCTCCTGTCCATTCTCAGTAATCGGAAAAATATTTCTCTCCGTGTCCTCCTCTGGTAATTCTCTCTCTCTCTCTCTCTCTCTCTCTCTCTCTCTCTCTCTCTCTCTCTCTCTCTCTCTCTCTCTGCAGGTTACATCTTTTTCACCACTTTCTGCTGAGAGAGAGAGAGAGAGAGAGAGAGAGAGAGAGAGAGAGAGAGAGAGTTTTCGTTTCTTCATGAATATTCGTCCAGCTACGAGGTGGAGGAAAAGAGGCAAAGCAGGAAGAGAGCAAAAGGTCAGGAGGAGGAGGAGGAGGAAGAGGAGGAGGAGGAGGAGGAGGAAGAAGAATACTAGCGTGAAGACAAGAAATAAGAAGATAAAGATAAAGAAGAAAAAATAAGAAAATGTTGATTGATGATAAAGAAGAAAAAAATAAGAAAATATTGATGATAATAAAAATAGTAACGAAAAAGAGGAAATTAATAAAGAAATAAGAAGAAACATGAGAAAAGGAGGAGGAGGAGGAGGAGGAGGAGGAGGAAAAAAAGAGGAAGAGGAGGAGGAGGAGAAGTAGGATGTCTTGCAGTCCTTAGTCATGCATATTCAGCTAAGAGGAGGAGGAGGAGGAGGAGGAGGAGGAGGAGGAGAGATGGATGGAGAAGGGAAGGACAGAAAACGGTGATAAATTGCTGCGAAGAGGAAAGGATGAAGAGAGAAGAGGAAAAATTACATACGAAGTAAATAAAAAGAAAATAAAAAAGAAATAAACAAAAATATGAGACGATAAAGAAAGAGGAAGAAAGGAATTTACTTACACGTTCTTATCTTCTTCCTCCTCCTCTTCTTCTTCTTCTTCCTCCTCCTCCTATTCCTCCTCCTCCTCCTCCAGTTCCTTCTCCTCTTCTTCTTCTCCTATACGAGTTTCCTTCTGTTCTCATTACTAACCTGAAAAATAATAATAATAATAATAATAATAATAATAATAATAATAATAATAATAATAATAATAACAACAACAAGAGGAAGAAGAAAAAGAGAAAAAGAAGAAGAAGAAGAAAGAAAGAAAGAAAATAAATAAAGAAAAAAGGAGAAAGTAAAAAAATAAAAATAAAAAAGAATGAAAAACAAAAGCATTCCCATAGTAGATGTGTGTGTGTGTGTGTGTGTGTGTGTGTGTGTGTGTGTGTGTGTGTGTGTGTGTCTAATTGTGTGTGTGTGTGATTACTGGCTGTCTATTTACATATACACACACACACACACACACACACACACACACACACACACACACACATTTAATTGATATGGAAAGCAGCTTCCTCTTCACTCCCTTTTTTCCTCTTTCCTACTCTTCCTCTTCCTCTCCTCCTCCTCCTCCTCCTCCCCCCATTTCCTCACACGCATCTTTCCTCAATATTTCATTCTCCTCTCCCTTCCCCTCTTCCCCAATATTTATCAGTTTCTCCTTTTCCGTAATTCGTTTCCTCTTCCCTTTCTCCTGTTCGTCTCTTCTTCCCCTTCTTCTTCTTCCTCCAATACTCTTCCACATATATTTTTCCTCCATTCTCATTCTCTTCCTGTTTGTTTCTATGTTCTTCTTCGTTCTCTTTTCGTTTTATTTTCTCTTATCCACCTTCCTATTACTTTCTCTCTCTTCCCTTCCTCTTCCTCCTCCTCCTCCTCCTCCTCCTCCTCCTCCTCCTCCTCCTCCTCCTCCTCCTCCTCTTCCTCGTCCTCGTCCTCCTTTACTCCATTCCCCTAAATACTGGAATTTGCTGCCTGTGTACATCCCCACAAACCTCTCCCCTCATTTCACCTCCTCCTCCACCTCCTCCTCCTCCTCCTCCTCCTCTTACCCTCCACCTTCTCGTTATCTGTTCAACTCGTGTTTACATTTCTCCTCACCTCCTCCTCCTCCTCCTCCTCCTCCTCACCTCCTCCTCCTCCTCACATATGGCTGGTTAGTTAATGGAGGAAAGGTATGTGTGTGTGTGTGTGTGTGTGTGTGTGTGTGTGTGTGTGTGTGTGTGTGTGTGTGTGTGTGTGTGTGTGTGTGTGTGTGTGTGTGTGTGTACGTGAGGCCCCATGTGCACCACGTAAAGGTGTACATGACTTAAGACATTCATGGTGTCACGCGTGTACACAGAGGGGAGTGTATGTACCAAAATACGTACACGGGGTAAATACATACACGTACACATGATAAAATACACACACAGCAGAGTAAATGTGCACACAGAGAAGATTTAGTGCACATATGTATGAGAGAGAGAGAGAGAGAGAGAGAGAGAGAGAATTATCATGATTCAAACACACACACACACACACACACACACACACACACACACACACACACACACACACACACGTACCTTTAGCTCATTAAGGAAGGAAAGGACATACGAGGAGGAAGAGGAAGAGGAGGAGGAAGAGGAGGAGGAGGAGGAGGAGGAGGAGGAGGTTAGTTTGAGTACATGTATGCAAAAAAGGATTAATTAGACTCGCTTTATGGAACTTGTACAAATAAAATAATAAAATAGAGCTGGCAAACGTTGAGCAAAGTGAAACGTGTGTTGCTTTCTCCGTAGACTTTCACATCCATAACCCTCCTCTCTCTCTCTCTCTCTCTCTCTCTCTCTCTCTCTCTCTCTCTCTCTCTCTCTCTCTCTCTCTCTCTCTCTCTCTCTCTCTCTCTCCTTATTGTTTTTATTATTAGTTTTCGTTAAAGTAAATATTTGAAAAAAAAGACATGTAATTCTCCTTATGACGATAAAAACAAGAAGTAGAAGGAGGAGGAGGAGGAAGAGGAGGAGGAGGAGGAGGAGGAGGACAGGAATAGGATCAAACGGAGCTTTAAGTTCATCAATAATTATCATGCGGGCTTCTCCTCCTCCTCCTCCACCTCTTCCTCCTCCTCCTCCTCCTCCTCCTCCTCCTCATTCGTCCCCTCAACTTTCTCCTTTTGCTTCAGTTATTCGTCGTCGTAGCCCTCCTCCTCCTCCTCCTCCTCCTCCTCCTCCTCCTTTTCCTCCTCCTCCTCCCATCCTTCTCCCCATCTCTTCCTCTTTCCTTCCCTCGTTTCTTTTTCCTGCTTTTTGTCCCCTCTTCCTCTTCATTTCCTCTTACCTCCTCTCATAATCATCTCCCGTACCTCTTCTTTTCACCCTCCTCCTCCTCCTCCTCCTCCTCTTCCTCCTAGATTTTTTCCTCCAGCACCGATTCCTCCTCTTCTTCTTCCCTTCCCTCGTCACCACATAGTTCCTTGTTCATTTTTTCCTCCTTCTCCTCCTCAAATTCCTCTTCCTTCTCCTTCTTCTCTTCCTCTTCTCTCAATTTCTCATATTCCACATTTTCTTTAAACATATTTTACTTTCCCTCCTCCTCCTCCTCCTCCTCCTCTTTCTCCTCCTGTTTTCCTCTTCATACCAACCACATACAAGCTCCCAGTCTTTTCCTCCTCCTCCTGCTCCTCCTCCTCCTTTTCAACTTTCTCCTTCTCCTTTACTTCAAACGTATCTCCTCCTCCTTCTCATCTTCATGCTCCTTCTCCACCTTCCCTTCCTCTTTCTCCTCCTCCTCCTCTTCTTCCTCTTCCTCCTTCTCAACTTTCTCCTTCTCCTTTACTTCAAACGTATATCCCTCTTCTCCTTCTCCTTCTTCTCCTCTTCCTCCTTCTATTCTTCGTCTTCTTCCACATTCCAACCACATTACCTCCTTCCTACGCTCCTCCTCCTCCTCCTCCTCCTCCTCCTCCTCACGCCCTGGTTCCCTTGCTCTATTCAACAAAGGGAATTCCTGCGAGATACCTGGCCTCTGAAATCCTTAATTAATTCAACTTTGACTGAATGTTTCCCGCCAACTTGACCATGTAAGCGTGCACGATATCAACATTCTTTCTTTCTCTCTCGCTCTCGCTCTCTCTCTCTCTCTCTCTCTCGTGCAAGGATTAAATATTGTAAGTGAAATGTATCTTGCTATATCCGTAGACTTTCACAGCATTTTTTTTTCTTTACCTCTCTCTCTCTCTCTCTCCAGGTGTTTGTGAGTATGTTTGTGCGTGCGTGTGTATGTATGTATATTTATTCATTAACCTGCTCCTCGTGGTGTCTTCTATTACCATTTTCATTTTCTTCCTCTCTCTCTCTCTCTCTCTCTCTCTCTCTCTTCTTTTTTTCCCTTCTCTCTTTTCTCACTAATATCCCTCTAATTCCTTTACTTCTATTCCTCTCCAATCTTCTTTCAGTTCTGTTTCATCAATTTCTTTACTTCTCTTTTCTTCGATTTTCCTTCGTTTTCCTTTTTTCCCCATCCTCTATTTTCTTAATGTTTTCCCTTTTCCTTTTTTTATATTTCCTCTGCTCTTCGCTCTTGCCGTCTTTAAGCATTTTTCCTTCTTTCTAAATACAACTTCACTTACTCTTCTTTTATTTATTTTTCCATTTTCTTTCACACCTGTGACTCACCTCCACTAACATCATCACAACTATCATCACCATCATCACCACCAACACCAATTTCACTATATAGAATTCGTCCTCTCTCATTATTCCTATCACACATTATTCTCTATTTTTTCCATCATCACTATCACCATCACCACCATCATCATCATCAACACCTCTTTCACCATATAGTATTGACTCCATTCATTCACCATCTTCACCATCACAGATAACAAAAACGATAACAATAACAAAACCACACAATCATCACCCAAATCATTATCACCACAACCAAGACCACCAATAATTCTTCTTTTCATTCACTTACTGCCCATCTTCACCAAGACCTTAACCTTCATCATCACTTTCATATCGTGTATCATTCAATGTTCTTTTCCACTCATTTATAACATTTCTTCATTACCATCACCACCACCACCATCATCATCTACCACCACCACCAAGATCTTCATTATCATTTTCATCGCTATCATTCAATATTCTTTCAACTTATTTATTCCTTTCTTCACCTCTACCACCACCACTACCATCAACACCCGCCACTACCAACACCAAAACCATCATCACCACTTTCATTGCGTACCATTGAATCTTCTTTCTATGCATTTATTCACGGTCTTCACCACCACCACCACCACCACTACCCAAGTCTTCCTCACAACCAATCTCACCACGCATTTCATTCCCCCCTTCATTTCCCTTTCATTCATTCCCTATCTCCACCCCAATCCCCACCATCCCCCCCTCTCCCTCCCCCATCCCTTCCCTCCCCCCCCTCCCAGAGCCAGCCGACCTTCACAAACGCCGCAAACTTTACACTTAAACTTAAAACTTCAAACTCACCCAAACGTTCCCGCCAGGTGAGCAGAAAGTTGGAAGCACACCTGAAAAATTACATTCCATTAAGCTACACCTGGAACTTTTTTTGTGTGTGGGGGGGGGCTATTTTTGTTTTTGTTGTTTGTTGTTGTTGTTGTTGTTCGTGTGTTGGTTGTCTTGAGAGGCTTAGTTTAGTAGGGTAGATTTGGGTACGTTTTCTGTCAATCTGTTTGTCAGTCTCTCTCTCTCTCTCTCTCTCTCTCTCCTACCCACACACCGACAACCACCAACCCATACACACACACACACACACACACACACACACACACACACACACACACACACACACACACACACACATTAAATATACATCAAAAAAACTTTCATTCCTCTTCCACTTACTATATAATTTTCCTCCTCCTCCTCCTCCTCCTCCTCCTCCTCCTCCTCCTCCTCCTCCTATTCAAACTTCTTCCAGCAGTTCGTCTCTAAGTTGGTGATACGCATAAATTAATGTGAATATTTTATAAGAACTTGCGCAGTGATAATAATAATAATAATAATAATAATAATAATAATAATAATAATAATAATAATAATAATAATAATAATAATAATAATAATAATGGTAGTAGTAGTAGTAGTAGTAGTAGTAGTAGTAAGGGTATAGGCCAGAGACATTTTTATCTAGCTTTACTTTTTCCTACTTAACGAATTTACTTTTTTCTCTCATTTTTCACGCATACATCCCTCTCCTTAAACCCCCACGTCCTCCTCCCCTTAAAAATACCCCTTTCTCTAACACCTCTCTTAAAACTAACAAAAAGCTGGCCCCCCTTAAAACTACCCATCTCTAACCTCCTTTAAAAATACCCCTTTCTTAACCCCCTTTAAAACTATCCCCCTCAATAATAACACTACATAAAACTGTACTTCCCTTCCGTAACATCTCCCGCCCTCGCCAAATCAAAAGGAAAATCAAAGTTGTTACACTCTCTGAAGCAATAATTAATAAATAAAAAGTAAAAAATATACTCCAGACCTTTCCCAGCATCACGACAATATCAGTTTCCCGGAGTCCGCCCTGCTAATAAGAGAGAGCGCCTCGTTTTCTTTCCCCGGGAGAGTGGAGGCGGCGGCAAGACCTGTGTGTGTGTGTGTGTGTGTGTGTGTGTGTGTGTGTGTGTGTGTGTGTGTGTGTGTGTGTGTGTGTGTGTCTTCAAAGGCGCGCCCCGAACAGTCTTTTCCACTACACACGAGTAAATATCTTGCTTAAACTGTTTCTCCTTCTCCTCCTCTTCCTTCTCCACTTCCTCCTTCTCTTCTTCCTTCTGTTCATGTTAATGCTCTTCTTCCTCCTCCTCTTCATTTTGCTTCTCCTCCTCCTTGCTTTCTTTTTTCTTCCCCTTTCCCTATTCCTTTTCTTCCTTCTTATTCTCCATCTCCTATTCCTGTTAATGCTTTTTTTCCTCCATCTCTTCATTTTGTTTCTCTTCCTCCTTGCTTTCTTTTTTCTTCTCATCCCCCTCCTCCTTCTCCTCCTTCTCCTTTTCCTTCATCAACATATCAATCTTCTCCTCTTTCTCCTCCTCCTCCTTCTCCTTCTCTTGTTTTTCTCCTCATATCAACCAAGTACAAGAACCCAACATCCTTCTCTTCCTCCTCTTCCTCCTCCTCCTCCTTTTCCTCCTCCTCCTCCTCCTCCTCTTTTAAAGATACACCATAACATGTTTTTACTTTAAACACAAATAAATACCCACTTTCATTACTTTTTTCCTCCTTCTGGAAGTAATTTCGTTTAAAACGCGTCAGGAAATACGAGTTTTTTTCTTCTTGTTTCATTTCCTTCCCGAAGTGATATCATTTTCTGCTTCTCGGGAAATATCAGTCTACTTTATTTTCTCTTTTAGTTACTTTTTACTTATATCATCCACATTTCTCCTTTCGGAAGTATGAATATGAAGGATGAATAGAATAATGATGATGATGGTGATGAGTATGATGACGAAAAAGGAAGGTGATAAAGGAAATATAAGGAACATGAGTGAAGGAGGAGGAGGAGGAGGAAAAAATGAGGAAGAAGAGGAGGAGGAGTAAGAGGAGGGAAAAAAGAGGAAGAGGAGGAGGAGGAGAAGAAAAAGAGGAAGAGGAGGAGGAGGAGAAGAAAAAGAGGAAGAGGAGGAGGAGGAGAAGAAAAAGAGGAAGAGGAGGAGGAGGAGGAGGAAGAAAAAGAGGAAGAGGAGGAGGAGGAGGAGGAGGAGGAGGAGGGAAAAAAGAGGAAGAGGAGGAGGAGGAGTAAGAGGAGGGAAAAAAGAGGAAGAGGAGGAGGAGGAGTAAGAGGAGGGAAAAAAGAGGAAGAGGAGGAGGAGGAGTAAGAGGAGGGAAAAAAGAGGAAGAGGAGGAGGAGGAGGAGGGAAAAAAGAGGAAGAGGAGGAGGAGAAATAGGATGTCTTGCCGTCCTTAGTCAACGCAATTAAGAAATATAGTTATTTTTTATTTTATTTTACTCTTATTTTTTTTCTTTTCAATTTTTTACTTCTTTACTTTATTTTTTACTTTATATATTTACTGTTTTCCATTTCTTATAAAATTTTTCTTCCTTTCTATATATCTCTATTTATTTTTTTATTTTTTTTACTTCTCTACTTTTATATTTATTTACTTTTTTCTATTCTTACTTTTTTCACTTTCTACTTTTGATTAAAAAAAACGCGAAATCTCATGTTAGAAAATGCCAAGTTATGTGTAATGGAAAAAAAATGTGAATGTTTTTTTTTTTCTACTTATAACAAAAAAACAAAAATAAAAAAACGCGAAATCTCACGCCGAAAAATACCAAGTGCGCTGAAAAAAAAAGTGTAAATTATCGAGTGTCATCCTTTTATAAAACCCTCGTGAACTATCGCTTTATCCACTCTTAAGCGTAAACAACATCACGTTTTGTCCAAATTTTTAAGCATCAGGAAAGAGCAAGATTTATACGCGTTTTGGAGACTAATGGAAGGAGGAAATACTGACGAAAGGAAGGAAGGAGGCAGGAAAAGAGATAAAGGAAAGAGGAAGGAGGAAAAGAGAAGGAAGGAGAATGAGATTAAAGGAAGAGGGAAAGCAAACTAAAGGAAGAAAGGAGGAAATAACTAGAGGAAAGAGGAAATATGGACTAAAGTAAGGAGGAAAACAGTAAAGAAAGGAGGAAAGAAGATAAGAGAGTAAAGAAAGGAGGAAGAAGAAAAAGAGAAGGAAGGAGGACAAGATTAAAGGAAGGAGGAAAACATACTGGAGAGGAAGAAAGGAAGGAGGAAAACATACTAGAGAAAGGAGGAAGAAGGAAAAGAGAAGGAAGGAGGAAAACATGCTAAAGGAAGAAAGGAGGAAAATACTAGAGGAAAGAAAAAATCCAGACTAAAGAAAGGAGGGAAGAAGACAAGCGTAAAGAAAGAAGGAAGGAGGAAAAGACTGAAAGAATGAGGAAAAGAAAAGGGGAGACAAACTAGAAAAAGGAAGGAGGAAAAAACGGAAAAAAAGAGGAAAAGAGAAGGAGAAAAAACTAGAGAAAGGAAGAAGGAGGAAAAGACTGTCAGAATGAGGAAAAGAGACGGGAAAACAAACTAGAGAAAGGAAGGAAGAGAAGACGGAGAAAAAAAGAGGAAAAGAGAAGGGGAAACAAACTGGAGAAAGGAAGGAGGAAAAGACAATGAAAGAGGAAAAAAAGGGGAAACAAACTGGAGAAAGGAAGGAGGAAAAGACTAAAGGAAGGAAGAAGGAGAATACTAAAAGAAAATAGAAAACACTAAACAGAGGAGGGAGGAGGAAAAGAGTAAAGAAAGGAGGAAAGGAGTCTAAAGAAGAGAGGGAAATAGACAAAAATCAAGACGAAAATGTATAAAAAGAAAGTATTATAGAGTGAAAAGAAAGAAATAGAGACCAAAGAAATAAGTAAAGATAAAAAGAAGATAAATAGACTAACGACAGACGAAAAAAGGATTGAAAAAAGAGTGAGGAGTAAATATTGTTAAAAGGACACTAAAAATGCTTTGATGTCAGGAAGGAGAAAACAAATATTGAAGTTCGTATATGTTTCCAAGTACGAAAATGGTGAAAAAATAACGTTTATAAATATATTGAAAAACGACTCAACAAAAATAAAAATGATAAAAAAAATGTTCTATGTTCAAGTTAAAACGACAAAGAAACAAACAATAACATCACTTTATATAATATTACAAGAAAATACCCAATAAGGAAAGTTTTTTTTACACTTCACTTAAAAATTCACTTATAAATTCCACTTGTAAATTAAAAACGCAAAACTCCACTTGTAAATTAAAAACGCATATCTCCACATGTAAACGCGAAACTCCACTTGTAAAACAGAAACTCCACTTGTAAATTAAAAACGCGAAACTCCACTTGTAAAACAGAAACTCCACTTGTAAAATAGAAACTCCACTTGTAAATTAAAAACGCGAAACTCCACTTGTAAAATAGAAACTCCACTTGTAAATTAAAAACGCGAAACTCCACTTATAAAATATAAACTCCACTTGTAAAATAGAAACTCCACTTGTAAATTAAAAACGCGAAACTCCACTTGTAAAAAAGGAACGCAAAACATCACTCAGCACACCTCGC
>NC_066557.1:9764207-9771707 GCF_024679095.1 Eriocheir sinensis
ATAAAAATACAGTACTGATTCATTTTATTTTCAACGCTATCAACTCAAATGATATGCAAAGGTTGTGTGCGTGTATTATTTTTATCAATGCCAACAGTAACAATAACCCAAATATTATATACTGATGGAAGATTTCGCTCTGGCAACACTGAAAGGATGAGTAAGTGAAATGTGAAAGTATTGACCCGTAGAGTTTTGCGAGGGATTGATGGTTTCCTTATGCTCTTTCTATCTCTATCTATTCATTTATCTATCTGTCTAAATCTATCTGTCTAGTTATCCCTTTCTCTTTAATCCTTTCTCTTTGTTCAGTGTTATCCTTCGCTCTTCCTCTTCCTCCTCTTTCGCTTTTTTTTCTTTTCTTTTATTCTCGTCAATGGCGTTTTAGTCTCCCCATTTTCCTTTTTTTTTATTTGGTCCTATTTTCCTTATCTCTCATATTCCCTTTCTCTTCAAAAATGTCCTAAATTACCTTATCTTGCCCTCTTTCTCCTGCCCTTTCTTTCTCTTTCTTCTTTCATTCTTTTCCTTCACCGTCTTCTCCTTGATTTTCTTCCTTCTTCCTATTCTTACACACAATAACCTTCATCTATTTGTCTTTCCATTTAGCCCTCTCCTCTCTCTCTCTCATCTTTCTCTTTTTCCTCTTATTCTCTTTCCTCTTCTTCCTCCTCCATTATTATCTCCATTTTCCCTCATTCTCCATTCCCTTCTACCCCTTCTTCCCCTTCTTTCCCCAGTCCTCTCTCCCTTCTTCTCTTTCTTCACATTACACTCTCTCCTTCCTTTCCTTCCTTTCTCCCTCTTCCATTCCTCTCTCTCGTCTCCATTTCCTACCCTTATCTTCTCCTTTTTATCATTCCTTTCTCCTCTCGCTTCTCGCCTTCCGTCTCTCATCTTTTCATTCATTTCTCCTTCTCTCTCTTCTTCCACTCTTCTCCCTCTCTCTCCATTACTTTCTTCTCCTTCTCTCCCTTCTCCCATTCCTTTATCATTCCTTTATCCCTCCTCCCCTTTCTTCCTCCATCCTTTTACATTCCTATCTCCTATCTTCCCTTTTTTCCTTCCCTCTTTCATCTTCTTCCTTTATCTTTCCTCTCTCTTTTTCCCTTTCTTCCTCCCTATCCTCTCCATCTTCCTTCCTTTCTCCTCTTCCTTCATTCTTATCGTCCCTTTCCTCTTTCCGCAATGTATCTCCCCTTTCATTCCTCTCCTTTTTATCTCCCCATTCCTTTATCCTTCCCTTCTCCCTTCTTCCCTTCCTTCCTTTCTCCCTCTTCCCTTCCTTCCTCAACCTTCCCTCCATCCCTTTCATTCTTATCGTCCCTTTCCTCTTTCCGCAATCTATCTCCCCTTTCATTCCTCTCCTTTTTATCTCCCCATTAATTTGCCCTTCCCTTCTCCCTTCTTCCCTTCCTTTCTTTCTCCTTCTTTCCCTTCCTTCTACCCTTTTCACAGCTATCTCCTTCTCTTTACTCTTTCCGCATTGCATCTCCCCTTTATTTCCCTCCTCCTCCTCCCCCTCCTCCTCCTTCCCCCCCGCCCCTCCCCCAGTGCAGCGTTGCGTGCGGGGGACAAAAAACGGGAGTGTGCGGGGCGTGTCGTGAGCACCTCCCGCCCCGCACCTGTGATTTACCTGTGACTTACCGCGGACAGGTGCGCGAGAAGCCAATACTAGGGAGGGGCGGCTGCTGTTGTTGTTGTTGTTGTTGTTATTATTGTTGTTTGTTAGTTTGTTTGTTGTTCTTACCTGAGGATGAAGAAAGAAAGGTGTGTTAGCGGATAAATAGATAAACAGGTAAATAGATAGATACATAAAGAAGTAAAGATGTATAAATAATTGTAAATAGATAGATAGATAGATGGATAGATAGATAGATAGATAGATAGATAGATAGATAGATAGATAGAAATAAAAATCAAGAATAGGCAAATAATAGAGATGTATAAATAAATAAAGATAAACAAATATATAAAATAATAATGAATAAAAAGACGATTATAAAAGCAAATAAACGTTGGAAAGTAAGAAAATAATTAACAAAGGGAAGAAAAGATTGTTAGGAAATAAAGAATAAATAATTAGTTCTTATATTTCCTTTTCCTTTTCCCATTTACTTTTTTTTTTCAAGAGTACAAAGCCATCTCTCTCTCTCTCTCTCTCTCTCTCTCTCTCTCTCTCTCTCTCTCTCTCTCTCTCTCTCTCTCTCTCTTTATCGGGTGGTGGTGGTGGTGGTGGTGGTTAGCAAAATACTGCATCATGGGAAACACGATAATTGGAGGAGGAGGAGGAGGAGGAGGAGGAGGAGGAGGAGGAGGAGGAGGAGGAGGAGGAAGATGAGGAGGAGGAGGAGTGAAGCAACAACGGAGGAAGGCAGACAATGGAGAAAAGAAAGAAAGAAAGAAAGAAAGAAAAAGAAGAGAAGAGAGAAGAAAGAAAAAGAAGAAAAGGAAAAAAAAGAGGAGGAAGAGGAAAACAAGGAAAAAAAAAGAGGACGAAGAAGAAGAAAAGGAAAAGAAAAGAGGAGGAAGAAGAAGAAGAGACACAGGAACGAACACGTCACCACCACCACCTCCTCCTCCTCCTCCTCCTCCTCCTCCTCCTCCACCTCCTCCTCCTCCTCCTCCCAGACAAATGACCGCTGTCTCTGCCCCATGTCATCGCCATCTCTCTTCCCTGGAGGAGGAGGAGGAGGGGAAGGAAGAGGAGGAGGAGGAGGAAAAGGAGGAGGAGGAGGAGGAGGAGGAAAAGGAGGAAGAGGAGGAGGAGGAGGAGGAGGAGGAGGAGAAGCAGGAGGAGGAGGAGGAGGAGGAGGAGGAGGAGGAGGAGGAGGAACCGCAAAGAAGATAAAAGAAAAAAAATAAACAAAAACTTGCAAAAAAAATGAAAATGATAAGAAAAGAGAGAGAGAGGAGGAGGAGGAAACAAGAAGAAAAGAAGAACAAGAAGAAGAAGAAGAAGAAGAAGAAGAAGAAGAAGAAGAAGAAGAAGAAGGAAGAAGAAGAAGAAGAAGAAGAAGAAGAAGAGGAAGAAAGGAGGAGAAGAAGAAATAAGAGGAAGAAGGCAGGAAGAAGAGAAAGAAGAAGAAGAAGAAGAAAAGAGGAAGAGGACAGGAGGAGGAAAGGAGAGAAGAATGACTCGTGGATGTGGACGTGAAAGAGGAAGGAAGAGGAAGGGAGGAATAAGAGGAGGAGAGGAAGGAAGAAGAGGATGAAAGAGGAAGTAAGGAGAGGACACAAGAGGAAAGAGGAGGAAGAACTTGCGTGGATATAAAAGAGTAGGAAGAGGAGGAAGAGAAAGAGAAGAAGGAGAAAGTAGGAGGTAAGGAAGAGGAGGAGGATGGAGAGAAGAGGAAGAGGAGGAAAAATAATGGGGAGAAAAGAGGAAGCGTGGGGAACAAAATGAGGGTCTTGAGATGAGGAAAAGGAGGAGGAGGAAAGAGGAAGAGGAAGGTAGAGGAAGAGAAGGAGGAGCGAGGAGGAAGGGAGGGAGGGATTGAGAGGTTGAAGAATGGGTTGGAGAGGGAGGAAGGAGTTGAGGAAGAGGAGGAGGAGGAGGAGGAGGAGGAGGAGGAGAGAGTGACAGTGACAACTAACAGCAAGAAAGAAAGGAAGAAAGGAAGGAAGGAAGAAAGGAAGGAAGGAAGGAAGAAAGGAAGGAAGGAAGAAAGGAAGGAAGGAAGAAAGGAAGGAAGGAAGAAAGGAAGGAAGAAAGGAAGGAAGGAAGGAAAGAAGAGGAGGAAGAAGAAGGAAGAAAGAGGAAGGAAGAAGAGTTAGAGAGAAGAGGAGAGAAGAGGAGAGAAAGAGGAAGAAGAAGAGTTACCATAAGAGGAGGAAGAAGCAAGAGAGAGGAAGAGGAAGAGAAGGAAGCAGGAAGAATAGTGTGAGGAAACAACATGAGAAGAGAAGAGAAGAGGAGAGGAAGAAGAAGAGTTACCATAAGAGGAGGAAAAAGCAAAAGGGAAAAGAGGAAGAAGAGGAGGATGAATACGAGCAAGAGGAGGAAGAAGAAGAAGAAGAAGAACAGAAGAAGAAGAAATAACAGGAAGAATAAAGCAGAAAAGAGAGAAGAAAAAGAGAAGACTAGCTTAGAAAATAGGAAGAGAAACAAGATGAAGAAGAAGAAGAGGAGGAGGAGAAACACGAAGTCAAGGAAGAGGAAGAAGACGAGGAGGAGGAGGAGGAGGAATAACAGGAGAAAACAGAGAGAAAAGAGGAGACAAGAGGAGAGAATTAAGAACTAGCATAGAAAAAAGAGGAAGAGGAAGAGGAGGAGGAGGAGGAGGAGGAGGAGGAGGAGAGGACAACGACGAGGACGAGGAGGAGGAATACTAGGTCGAGGAAGAGGACGAAGAGGAAGAGGAGGAGCAGGATGAGAGGACAACGACGAGGAAGAGGAAGAGGGATACGAGGTCGAGGAAGAGGAAGAAGACGAGGAGGAGGAGGAGGAGGAGGAATAAGGAGAGGAAACAGGTAGAAAAGAGGAGAGGAGAGGAGAGAATTAAGAACTAGCATAGAAAAAGGAAGAGGAAGAGGAGGAGGAGGAATACTAGGTCGAGGAAGAGGACGAAGAAGAGGAAGAGGAGGAGCAGGAGGAGGAGGAGGAGGAGGAGGATATGAAACACGCCAGTCCAATCCAGGGATTCTCAGTACGGCGGCAGCCACCGAGGAGGGCAGACGTGCGCCGCGCCGCCCCCTGACACACACTCGACCGCCCGCCACTCCGCCAACCCGCGCCCCACGTTCGATCCCCGCGGCTCGCTCAACTTGTCTCGCCCCGGCCTCGCTTCACTGGTCGGTTTACAGGCGGACCCACTCGCTCTATTCTCTCTACTCGCTCTAATTCGCTCACTTTCTCAATTTTCGTTTTTTTGTGTGTTTTTTTTTTTGTTTGGTGATTTGTTTCTTGTTTTTGTTGTTGTTGTTGTTGTTTTTGGTTGTAATATTCGTTACGGTTTCGGTTTTATTCTCTCTCTCTCTCTCTCTCTGCGTGTGTTTTTTGTTTGTTTCGTTTCTCTTCTTCGCGTGTTGACGATAAGAAAACAAAAAGAAGAGAAAAAAAGAAAAAGAAAAATAAGAAAGAAAAGAAAAAAGAAAATGAGTGACTGACTTTATCGTGCTCGGTTTTTGTGTCCTTTTGTTTTTCTTTTGTTTCTTTTTCTGTCTTACTTTCTCAACGTGTTTTCTTTTTTTCTTTTCTTTTTTCTTACTTACTCAACGTGTTTTCCTCTTTTCTTTTCCTTTTTCTTACTTTCTAAACGTATTCTTTTCTTTATTTTCTTGCTTCTCAACGTGCTTTCTTTTTCTTTTTCTTTTTTTCTTTTTCTTACTTACTCGACGTGTTTTCCTCTTTTCTTTTCCTTTTTCTTACTTTCTTAACGTATTTTTTTCTTTATTTTCTTGCTTCTCAACGTGCTTTCCTTTTCTTTTTCTTTTTCTTTTTCTTACTTTTTTCTGAATTTTCTTACTTCTAAACTTATTCATTTTCTCAACTCTTTTTTTTCTTACTTTCTCAACGTGTTTTCTTAATTTTCTTTTTCTTCTTTTTTCTTAAACCGTGTGGCGTTAAAAGAATTATCGATATACATTAATAAAAGAAAAAACAAAAGTGAGAGAAAAGAAAAAAAAGAAGTAAATAAAACAGAAAACAAGAAAAAGAAGTAAATCAAGAAAAAAAGAAAAAAGTAATAATTTGGTTCTTTTTTTTCCCCGCACAGAAACTTTCCTTATTTCCCCGATTTCCACGCCAGCAATTTTATATTATTATTTTACTTAACTCTTGGCGGGAAAAAGGAGGAAAAAAAAGAGGAAACTGTAATATATACCTCAAAAAAACTGGAATAACAACAAACAAAAACAAAAACAACAAGAAAAGTTACAAAAGACCTAGAAATATTATTATTATTATTATTATTATTATTATTATTATTATTAGTTTTGTTATTTGTAAGTTATCAGTTACCGCAAGAACATAAGAAAAGAGAAAGAAGAAAAGATTAACGTGAAGAAAAAGAAGAAAACAGAAGGAAAAAGAAGAGAGGAAAAGAAGACATCCGCAATAGAAAAGGAGGAAGAAAGGAGGAGGAAAAGACTGAAGAAAACAAGAGGAAGAGGAAGGAAGAGACAACAGTAATTAAAAGAAGAGGAGGAAGGGAGAAAGAACACGGTGAAGAAAGAAGAGGAAGAGGAAGAGGAAAGGGAAGGAAATAGACAGAACCGTGATAAAGGAGAGGAAAAGAGGAGGAAGGAAGGAAGAGGAAGAGGAAGGAAATCAAGAGTACTCTGAAAAAGGAGAGGAGAAAAGGAGGATAAAGAAAAACGAGGAAAAGGAGGAAAGTGAATAAACAAGAAAAAGAAAGGAAGAAAGGAAGGAAATAAACAATACAGAAAGAAAAGGTAGAAAATAAAAGAGGATAAAAAGGAGAAGAATAAAGAAAATAAAACAAGAAAAAGAGAATCAAACACCACTCACCATCACCACCACCATCTTCATCACCATCATCACCACCACTTCGAACTCAAGGGGATGGTGTGTGTGGTGAATGTGGTATGTGGTGGTGGAGGTGAGGGGGGGTGTGGGTGCCCTGAAGTGTGGTGATGGGGGGAAGGCATAGCATCTCCACCAGTCATCTCCACCACCACAGCTATCTCCACCTCCTCCTCCACCTCCTCCACCTCCTCCTCTTCCACGTGTCTTCAGTCTAACTTATGTGGGTATGGTGACCTCCGCCCCTTCTCCACTCTCCTCCACCTCCTCCTCCTCCTCCTCCTCCTTCTCCATTTCCTCCTCCTCCACTTCTTCCGTCGTCGTCTCCTCCTCCTCCACCTCCTCCTCCTCCTTCATCTTCGTCGCTACTGTTCTTTGAGGTAAGTTTGTTTGTTTGTTTGTTTGTTTGTTTGTTTGTTTGTTTGTCTCGATATGTGTGTGTGGGTTTTTTTTTCTTGTTTTTTATTTGTTTTCCTGTTTTCGTTTCTTTCTCGTTTTCCTTCTTCTCTTTCTCTCATATTTTTCTTCCTTCGCCTCTTTTGATGTTTTGTGGTCCTCTTATTCAACTTCTTTATCTTTCTTCTTCTTCTTCTTCTTCTTCTTCTTCTTCTTCTTCTTCATTTTCATCTGCTTTATTTTTCTTATTTAGTTTTAGTTTTGGTTTCCTTTGCTTTTATTCTTCATCTTTTTTTTATAATTTCTTCTTCTTCTTCTTCTTCTTCTTCTCCTTTGCTTCTTGTCTTCCCTTTTTTATCATATCCTTGTTATGGTTCGTCGTTTAATTCCTCCTCCTCTTCTTCTTCCTCCTCCTCCTCCTCCTCCTCCTCCTCCTCCCCAATGACCTCTTTCAGCTCCTTCTCCTCTCTTGCTCCTCCTCCTAGTCCTTTACTTAACCCTATTGTTGTTGTTGTTGTTGTTGTTGTTGTTGTTATTGTTGTTGTTTTTCCTATTTATGTTGTTTTGGTATCTGTCCATTTTTCATTTTATTTTCTTTCTTTCCTTCAATGTCCTTC